>NC_048238.1:49013238-49071087 GCF_002007445.2 Ailuropoda melanoleuca | reverse complement strand
AATCAGAAGGGGGAATTAAACATGAGAGACTATGGACTATGAGAAACAAACTGAAGACTTCAGAGGGGAGGAGGGTGTGGGAATGGGATAGATTGGTGATGGGTAGTAAGTAGGGCACATATTGCATGTTGCACTGGGTGTTATATTCAACTAATGGAGCATCGAACTTTACATAGGAATCCGGGGATGTACTGTATGGTGACTAACATAATATAATAAAAAATCATTAAAAAAATCTAAACATGCAATTATGATATGACCCAGCAACCGCACTCCTAGGCTTTTACCCAAGAGAAATAAAGACCTATGTTTAAAAGAAAAAAAAGAGAGACCAGGGATGTACTGTACGGTGACATAATATAATAAAAAAATTAAAAAAAAAAACACACAGAACCACCTGAGGGAAGCAACTGAGCACTGACACTGGCTGCCTAGTTGCTTCCACCATGCCCCACCCCCTCTGCTCCAGTGGGACTCTCCTTCTCAATCAATCTTGCCTTTGTCTCCAGGAGGCAGTACCCTCCCTCAGAAAACCAGCACAAACTCATGCTCAAAGCATGTCTCCTGACCAGAGCACACCTAGCTAAAACTTGTCACACGCAGGACAGGGACCAAACACTGCTCATAGCAGGCAAGGAGAGTCTCTGCAGATGACTAGCCGAAGAACAGGGAAGCCACAACAGAACAGCAGAGTGTGTGCAGCACACACTGTAGACACTGCTTAAAGTGCCAGGCCCTGGACACTATATGATGTCTTCTTCATAGGGCCATTACTTTCAGGATCAGGAGACTTAACTGGATTTTCTAACCCAAAGAAGAAGACAGAGACTTAGACCAAATGCTAAGATGGAGAAATGTATCCCAAATGAAAGAAGATAAGACCATGGCTACTTGTAAAAGAACATAACTAGAAGAATAATGTAACTAGACCACTATATTACATCATATACAAAAGTTAACTCAAAATGGATAAAGAGTTTAATGTTAGATTTGAAACAATAAAATTCCTAAAAGGAAGCATTAGGCAGCAAGCTACTTGACATCTGTTTTATCAATGTGTTTTTTGTATCTGACAACAAAGACAAAGGAAGGAAAAGCAAAAGTAAACAACTGGGGAGTACCTGGGTGGCTCAGTCAGTTGAGCATCTAACTCTTGATATCGGCTCAGGTCATGATCTCAGGGTCCTGGGATGGAACCCTGCATCAGGCTCCATGCTCAACAGGAAGATTCTCTCTCTCCTTCTCTCTCTGCCCTGCCCCCACTCATGCACTCTCTGTCTCTCTCTAATAAATAAATAAATAAATAAATCTTAAAAGAAGTAAACAACTGCCCCCCCAAAACTTAAAAAAATTCCTCATAGGCAAAATAAACCATTATCAAAATAAAAAGGCAGCACACTTAATGGGAGAAGATACTTGCAAATTTTATATCTGATAAGTGGTTAATATGCAAAATATACTTAAAAACACATAGAACTCATGAATAAAAAATAATTCAATCAACATAAAAATGTGCAGAAGATCTGAACAGACATTTTTCCAAGGAAGATATACAGATGGCCAGCAAGCACATGAAAAGATGTTCAACATCACTAATTCCTAGAGAAGTGCAAATCAAAACCACAATGAGATATCACTTCACACCAATTAGAATAGCTATTCTCAAAAAGACAAAAAATAACAAGTGTTGGAGGGACTGTGGGAAAAAGGTAACTTTCATACACTGTTGGTAGGAAAATAAATTGGTGCAAACTTCAAGGAAAACTATGGAGATTCCTCAAATAATTAAAAACAGCTTTACCATACGATTCAACTATTCCACTTCTGGGTGTTTTTCTGAAGAATGTGGAGACAATAATCCAAAAAGATATATGTATCCCTATGTTCATTACAGCACTATTTACAATAGCCTAGATATGAAACCAACCTAAGTATCCATCTATGAATGAATGGTTAAAGATGTGATTATATATATATATATATATATATATATATATATATACACACACACATACATACACACACAATGGAATACTTCTCAGCCACAAAGAAGAATAAAATCTTGCTATTTGCAACAACATGAATGCACCTAGGTGAAATAAGGCAGATGGAGAATGACAAATACCATATGATTTCACTCATATATGGAATCTAAAACAAACAAACAAAATACAAAAACACTCTCATAGAGAACAGATTTACGGTTAGCAGAGTGGAAAGACATTGGGGTGCTGAATGAAATTGATGAAGGGGGTCATCTGTACAACGATAGATAGTAACTAGAGTTTTGGTGGTGAGAACTTTATAGTGTTGACCAATGTTGAATTGTAATGTACACCTGGAATTTATATAATGTTATATACCAATTTTACATCAATAAAAATGGGGAATCTGATTTGAATTTCAAGTATAGCAATTTTCTTTAGATTTTGGGAAACATAGCTTCGCATTCATTCATTTTGTAACAGAAACAATTGAAGCTTCAAGAAAGGCCCAGTGTCTCCTGTTGGTGCTTTTTTTCCTACAAGATATGTTTTTCCTACAAGATACATGTTCTTTTTAGTCCCTTTAGATTATATAAGGTGATCAAGTGATATGTCAAGTTGGAAACTGAGGAAATAAACTGCCAGGCTGAAAACTGAGGCTTGAGTTTCCAGATCTGAAAAATGTCATGGTCTTTTTAAAGACAACCTGTATAACGAATTAATAGTAACTTTGTTGTAACAGACAGCTTGGCTATGACAGGGAATGGAGATGACAAGAACCTATTATTCTGTGTCCTTACACATCCTTATCCCAAGCTGCCCACCTACCCTCTCATAGGTGTGGCAATGCATCTTAACCCAGATGTGCCTGGTCAATTTGCACATTGAAGACTTTTTCCAGAAGAGACTGGGACATGGTCTTGGTCTGGCTTGGTCATAGGAAAAAAAGGGGGGGGGAGCTTGAAGATATTAAGATGTTTCTCCAACTTTAGTAGGCATCAGAATCACCTAGGAGGCTGTTAAACCATAAATTACTGGGCCCCACTCTTAGAGTTTCTGACTGAGTAGGTCAGGGTGGTGCTAAGAACTTACATTTTTCATGAGTTCATAAGTGATGCTGATTCCGTGACTTGGGAAAAAACTTTGAGAACTACTGTGTTAGAGGACTATCAGTTCAGCTGGAGTGTCTCTTCCCACCACAACTATTGTTCTTTGATTCCCAGCTGCAGATCAGCCTTGACCCAATAGCAAGGACCAATCCTGACCTAAGCTTGCAGCAGTACCTTTTTGGCCTATCAACATGAGGCCTTCACACTGCTGCCCTACACTCTGCCTCAGGTCCCTGTCTCCTTTTTGCAAGCTCTTTATGATGTTTCTAGGAATTCTTTGCCTTAATTTATGGTATTCTGGAGCTAGCTCATACTGGCTGAAATAACCAATTGTGCATATCTTCCCAACTCCACATTTAGTTGTGTATTTACAGCATAGAAATTGGCAGATGTGACAAATCAGTGCTTTCCCCTGTGGAAAGCTGGTCATTAAACCACATCTCAGTGGCATCATTGCCAACTGACTTCCTGGCTTGTAATTTATCTGTCTGTTAAGCTGAACCCACTTTGGCCAACCCTGTAGTGCAACAGTTCCTAGGGTGTATTGTTCCAGGTTCTAGTTTCTCTCACTCTTCATGATGCATTTCTGAGATACGACTATGCTCTCCATAGAACAGGTGGTCCGTAAGTGCTCTGTCTCTTGGCCTTACATGGATTTTTCTGGTTCTTAGTATGGAGCTAGACACATCATAAACAATATAATATAGAAATTAACATTTGTTAATTTGAAGAAAGTGGTAGGTATTTCTATATCTATAGGTTCCATTATTTCATTGACTTATTTCAGCTCTGTGAAGTAGGGATTATTGGTTCTACTATACAGATAAAACACCGAAGGCCACTGAAGTTCAAGAGGTTATCTAAGGGCCACACCTCCAGTAAGTAGCAAAGTGTGGATTCTTACCTAAATATGTCTGACTGCAAAGTAGAAAATCTTTCTATTCAGCAAATATTTACTAAGCATTTAAGAATGGAATTCCTGCCTGAAACTATGGGACTTTGCTACAAGGTTCTTGAATTTATAGAAGAATTTAACTGTCTGAAATTAGGGTTAGAATCTAGGCCAAGGACAGTTCCCACTGCCTCTATGGTTCCCAGAGCCCATGTTGCAAAAAGCCATAAACAAAGTAGATGTTTCTGAGAAGTGGGAAGGGGTACATATTTCTTGGGGATATTTAAGAATGGGTTAATACAATTTTTCCTGAACAGATTTGTAAGATTCTGCTTGGGGTAAACCCTGGAACTATTGTGGTGAAGAACAAGGCTGGGGATTGTGGGATCAGAGGACTGAAACTAAGAAGCCACCAATGACACCAGATCAAATGCAAAATTTTGTCACTGGGACCCAAAATCAAATACTTAAGTCTAGAGAGCAGGGCTTAGTCACATTCTTGTTTTTAATTTCAAATTCCAATTGTTCCTTACTGGTATATAAGAGAGTAATTGACTTTTGTATGTTAATCTTTTATCCTGAAATCTTGCTATCGTCATTTATTAATTCCAGAGTTTTTGATTGATTCTTTTGCACTTTCTAAGTAGAAAGTAGTCATCTGCCAACAAATACAGTTTTATTCCTTTGTTCCAAATCTACCTTTCATTTTGTTGTCTTATTGCATTAGTTAGGACTTCAGGTATGATGCTGAATAGGGATGATCAGAGGGGGCATCCTTGATTTGTCCCTGATATTAGCAGGAAAGCAACTAGTTTCATTTCATTTAGTATGATGTTAGCTGTAGGGTTTGTTTTTTATTTTTTTTGCTTTGTTTTGTTTATTTTTGTAAACGTTCTTTATCAAGTTGAAAAAGTCCCCCTTTATTCCTACTTTGCTGTAAGGTTTTACCATGAATGTGTGTGGGATTTTGTCAAATCCTTTTTCTGCACTATTAACATGCTATTATAATTTTTAGTCTTTTGTCTGTTGATGTGTTAGATTATAGCAATTGACCATAATATGTTGAACCAGCCTTGTATAACTGTAATACATCCTCTTGGTCATGATGCAAAATTCATTTTATACTGTGTTCAATTTGATATGTTAATATTTTGTTAAGGATTTTCACATTCATTTTACGAGAATATTGGTTTTGATGTTTTTCTTTTCTGTAATGACTTTGGTTTCATTAAGAGGTAATGCTGTCCACAGAGAATGAGTTAGGAAGTATTTCCTCTATTTCTTTTTTTTGAAGATATTATAGAAAATTGGTACAATTTATTCCTTAAATATTTCATAGAACTCACTAGTGAACCCCCCTTTTGGGCTTTCTGCTTTTGTGTAGTTATTTTTTTTTCATAATAATATTTTTATTATATTATGTTATTCACCATACAATACATCCCTGGTTTTTGATGTAAAGTTCGATGATTCATTAGTTGCGTATAACACCCAGTGCACCATGCAATACATGCCCTCCTTACTACCCATCACCAGCTTATCCCATTACCCCAAACCCTTCCCCTCTGAAGCCCTCAGTTTGTTTCTCAGAGTCCATAGTCTCTCATGCTTCATTCCCCCTTCTGATTACCCCCTTTTCTTTATCCCTTTCTTCTCCTACCGATCTTCCTAGTTCTTATGTTCCATAGATGAGAGAAACCATATGATAATTGTCTTTCTCTGCTTGACTTATTTCACTTAGCATTATCTCCTCCAGTGCCGTCCATATTGCAGCAAATGTTGAGAAATCCTTCTTTTTGATAGCTGAGTAATATTCCATTGTATATATGGACCACATCTTCTTAATCCAGTCATCTGTTGAAGGGCATCTCGGCTCCTTCAACGATTTAGCTATTGTGGACAATGCTGCTATGAACATTGGGGTGCATATGACCCTTCTTTTCACTACGTCTGTATCTTTGGGGTAGATACCCAGTAGTGCAATGGCTGGGTCATAGGGTAGCTCAATTTTTAACTTTTTAAGGGATCTCCACACTGTTTTCCACAGTGGCTGTACCAACTTGCATTCCCACCAACAGTGTAAGAGGGATCCCCTTTCTCCACATCCTCTCCAACAGTTGTTTTTTCTTGCCTTGTCAATTTTTGCCATTCTAACTGGTGTAAGGTGATCTTAGTGTGGTTTTGATTTGAATTTCCCTGATGGCTAATGATGTTGAACATTTTTTCATGTGTCTGTTAGCCATTTTTATGTATTTTGGGTAGTTATTAATTACTGATTCAATTTCTTTAATAGATTTATACCTATTTAGGTCATCTAAATCTTTTGATGTGAATATTGGTAGACTGTATCTTTCAAAGAATTAGTCCATTTCATCTAGGTTATCAAATTATTGGGCACAGATTTGTTTACATTATTCATTTATTATGCTTTCAATGTTATGGGATCAAGAGTAATGGCCCCATTTTTTGTTTCTAATATTAGTAATTTGTGTCTTATCTTTTTTCCTTAGTTAACCTGGCTAGAGTTGTCTCAATCTTATTGATTGTTTCAAAGAATGAGCTTTTGTTTTTCTTGATTTTCTCTATTGATTTCCTGTTTTCAATTCCTTTACTTTCTGTTCCGATGTTTATTATTTATATTTTTCTGCTTCTTTTCATTTCATTTTATCGCCTTTTTCTAGTTTCTTGAAGTGGAGGTTTCAAATATATCTATATCTATATATTTCTTATTTTCTATTATATGCATTCAATACTATGTATTTCCTTAAGAACTGCTTTTGCCTCAATTCCCAAATTTTGATGTGTTGTATTGTCATTCTCATTTAGTTCAAAATATTTTAAAATATTCCTTGAGACTTACTCTTGGACAAGTATATTGTGTAGGCTTGTCATGTTTAGTCTCCAAGTATTTTGGCACAGCTATCATTCTGTTATTGATTTCTAGTTTAATTCCTTTGTCATCTGAGAGCATATTTTGTGCAATTTTAATTTTTTTTAAATTGTTAATGTGTATTTTAAGGCCCAGAATTTGTATATCTTGATGGATGTTCCATGTGAACTTGAAGATAATGTGACTTTTGCTGTTGTTGGATGAAATACCCTATAACTACCAATTAAATCCAGTATATTGATGGTGCTGTTCAGTTCAACTATGTCCATACTGACTCTATCTGCCTGATCCGTCAAGAGAGGAGTATTGAAGTCACCAACTTTAATAATATATTTATCTTTTTCTTTGTGTAACTTTGTCAGTTTTTGCCTCATACATTTTAATACTCCGTGGTTATGCACATATGAATTAAGGGTTCTTATGCATTCTTCGAGAATAATCTCCTTTATCATCAAGTAATGCTTCTCTTTAGCCCTGATAATTTTCCTTGCACTGAAGTTTGGTTTGCCTGAAATTAATTTAGCTACTTCAGTTTTCTTTTGATTAGTGTTATCATGGTATACTTTTCTTTTTTTAAGTGGTTATTTAAATTCCAGTTAGTTAATTTAGAGTCTAATATTAGTTTCAGGTGTATAATATAGTGATTCAGCACTTCCATACAACACCAGGTACTCATAACAACAAGTATACTCTTTAATTCCCATCACCTATTTAATCCATCTCCCCACCCACCTCCCCTCAGGTAACCATCAGTTTGTTCTTGATTGTTAAGAGTCTGTTTCTTGGTTTGATCCTCTCTTTTTCCCCTTTGCTCATTTGTTTTGTTCTCTAGTTCCACGTATGAGTGAAATCATATAGTATTTGTCTTTCCCTGGCTGACTTATTTCTCTTAGCATAATACTCTCTAGCTCTATCCATGTCATTGCAAATGGCAAGATTTCATTATTTTATTGGCTAATATTCACACACACACATGCACACACACACCCCACATCTTCTTTATCCATTCTTCAGTGGATGGACACTTGGGCTGTTTCCATAATTTGGATATTGCAGATAATACTGTTATAAAACTTGGAGGTACATGTATCCCTTTGAATTAGTATATTCATATTCTTGATATTTATGTAAATACCTAGTAGGGCAATTGCTGGATAATAGGGTAGTTCTATTTTTAACTTTTTGAGAAACCTCCTTAGTGTTTTCCAAAAATGAGCAGCAGAAACAGAAATTAAGGAATCAATCCTATTTAAAATGGCACCAAAACCAAAAAAATACCTCAGAATAAACCTAACCAAGATGGTGAAAGACCTATACTCTGAAAACTGTAAAACATTGATGAAAGAAATTGAAGATGACACAAAGAAATGGAAAGACATTCCATGCTCATGGACTGGAAAAAAATATTGTTAAAATGTCTATACTACTCAAAGCAATAGACAGATTTAAAGCAATCCTTATCAAAATACAAATAGCATTTTTCACAGAGCTAGAACAAATAATCTTAAAACTTGTATGAAATTACAAAGCAACCTTGAAAAAGAAAGCAAAGCTGGAGGCATCAGAAATTTGGACTTCAAGTTATATTACAAAGATGTAGTGATCAAAACAAGTATGGTACTTGAGCAGAAAAAGACACAGAGATCAATAGAACAGAATAGAAACCCAGAAATGAACTTATACCTATATGGTCAATTAATCTTCAACAAAACAGGAAAGGATATCAAACTGGAAAAATAATTTCTCTTCAACAAGTGGTGTTTGAAAACTGCAAATGCAAAAGAATGAAACAGTACCACTTTCTCAACCATACACAAAAATAAATTCAAAATGTATTAAAGACCTAAATGTGAGATAGGAAACCATAAAATCCTAGAAGAGAACACAGGAGTAATCTTTTTGACATCAGTTGCAACTTCTTTCTAGGTATGTCTAGATATTTTTCTTTACATTCCTTTATTTTTAAATCTATTGTGTCTTCATATTTAAAGTGGGTTTCTTGGGGCGCCTGGGTGGCTCAATCATTGAGTGTCTGCCTTCGGCTCAGGTCATAATCCCAGGGTCCAGGGGTCCAGCCCCGCATTGGGATCCCTGCTCAGCGGGAAACCTACTTCTCCCTTGCCCACTTCCCCTGCTTGTGTTCCCTCTCTCACTGTGTCTGTCTATGTCAAATAAATAAAATCTTTATTATTTTTTAATAATATTTTATTGTATTATGCTAGTCACCATACAGTACATCCCTAGTTTTTGATGTAAAGTTCCATGATTCACTACTTGCATATAACACCCAGTGCACCATGCAATATGTGCCCTCCTTAATACCCATCACCAGCCTATCCCATTCCCTACCCCCTTCCCCTCTGAAGCCCTCACTTTGTTTCCCAGAGTCCATAGTCTCTCTTGGTTCTTTCTTTAAAAAAATAAATAAAATGGGTTTCTTGTAGCAACATGTTGTTTGGTTTTGGTTTTTCATTAAGTCTGACAGTCCCCATCTTTAAATTCAAATATTTAGACCATTAACAACTAGAGTGATTATTGATATCATTGGATTAGTATCTACCATATTTGTTCCTTTTTCTGTTTTCTCCTCTTCTTTTTTAAAATCTCTTCTTCATCTTCATCTTCATCCTTGTCTTTCACTCTTTTTCTGCCTTATCTGGGTTTATTTTGTATGATTCTATTTTCTCACTTAGCATATTAAGTATGTTTTTTTGCCTTTTTTTTTTTTTTTGCTTTTTTGAGTAGTTGCTCTGGAGTTTGCACTATAAATTTACAACTAATACAAGTACATTTTCAAATAATAAATTGACTCATGGATAGTGTAAATAAAATGAATTTCCAGTTCTGCCCTCAAGTCCCTTATAAAACTGCTATCATTCATTTCACTTATCCAAAGCTAAAATCATTGAATACATTATTACTATTATTATTTTAAACACAATGATATGTATTAGATCAATTAAGAATAGAAAAATAAAGCATTTTATTCTATCTTCATTTATTCCTTTACAAATACTCTTCCTTTATTTAGATTTAAGTTTCTGATCTTAATAACTTCTTCTAACATATCTTCATGGCAGGTGTACTGGGAACAAATTCTCTCAAGTTGCTTTTGTCTTAGAAAGTCTTTATTTTTCTTTTTGAAAGATAATTCTATGGGATACAAAATTCTAGAGTTTGGTGGTTTTTGTCTTTCAATACTTCAAATATTTCACTCCACTCTCTTCTTGCTTGTATGGTTTCTGAAAAGTCTGATGGAGTTTTTATTCTTGCTTGTAGATAACATATTTTCCCCTCCATCTTCTTTAAATACTTTCTTTTTATCATTGATTTGTGAAGTTTTAATATGATATGTAGATTTATTTTTGTCATTATTTATCCTTCTTGGTGTTCTCTGAGTTTCCTGGATCTGTGGCTTTGTGACTATAATTGATTTTCGAAGATTCTCAGCCATTATTATTCCAAACATTTCCTCTGTTCCTTTCCTCTTTCTATCTCCTGGTATTTCCATTACACATATGTTACCTTTTGTAATTGTCACTCAGTTCTTGGGTATTTTATTACAAATATTTCTTTTTTATTTGTATTTAATTTTGGGAATTTTTAGTGATATTTCTTCAAGTTCACTATGTCTAGTGTAATTTATAGTCATTACCATAGTCTCAACCATGTCTAGTCTATTAATAAAACCATGTCCTCAACCATGTCTAGTATTCTAGTATATTAATGAGACCATCAAAGGCATTCTTTATAACCATAACAGATTTTTTTAAATTTCTAGCATTTTCTTTTGACTCTTTCTTAGAGTTTCTATCTCTCTGTTTACATTACTCATCTGTTCTTGCATGTTGCCCACTTTTTCCATTAGATTCCTTAGCATATTAAACAATATTTTAATTTCCAAGTTTGATAATTCCCAACACTTCTGCCATATTTGAGTCTGGTTCTGATTTTTGCTTTGTCTCTGCAAATGTGCTTCTTTTGTCTTTTAATATAATTTGTAATTTTTTGATGAAAGCTTGGCATGATATACTGAATAAAAAGAACTGAGATAAATAAGCTTTTATGTGTGAAGCTCTATGTTATTTGGCCAGCAGTTAGGCTGTGTTTACCTTTTCCTATAGCTGTAGGTTTCAAAGGATAAAATTTCCTCTGGTGTCCTCGTTTTTTGTCTCCCCTGTTGTCTTTGGGTTTCCCTAGAGACTTCTTAAATAAGATACAAGAAATACAGTTCTTTTAGTTTTAAGCCCATTATTATATAGGATAATAATTATTATCAATGTAGTAGAAAAATGTGGGGAAGAAAAAATGATTCTTTAGTCCTGTGGTTAGTTTTCAGTGTTTGTTTGTTTAACTGGACTCCTGAGATGTGACTTTCAGAAGTGCTTCTCTGTTTCTCTCCCTTAGGTGGAGTAAGAAAGCTAAATGTAGATGGATTGGGATATTTCCTTTCACTCATTTGAAAGCCTAGAGGGGGCTTGAGTTGCATTATTTCCCTTCCCTGAAATGGAAGGCTAGAGTGGGCCAAATTTAGACATTACCTTTTTCCTAGGTCAGGTAGGCTGTAGTAAAATAAATTCCCTATTAAGAACAACATAATGCTCTAGTTTTTTTTTTTCTTTTCAAAATGGCTACTTTTCCCTCTCTCCTGTTGGAAGAACCAGGATTTTTTTTTCCTCTCTGATCTTCATTGTGAGAACCTGGTAGGCCTCCTGGAAGTAAAACTTAAGAAAACATAAGGGTCCTCCTAAGACTTGGCTTCCCTGGAGTTTTTAACTTTCTAGGTTGTCCTTCCTGAGCTTCCAGTAATTCATCAATTATAGATTATGTTTTCCTACCCAGGTATTTGTTCTTATGGATGTTGCTCTTCCTGAGCTTCTGCTATGGCAAGCTATAATTACCTGTATCCTTCTGCCTATATCTCCAATTTTTAAGGCTTTCTCAGTGCACTCAATTCTTTAATTGTTCAAAGAAAGGCTTTTTTCCCCCATCTTTTTTATTCTTGTGTGGTTAGAAGTGATGGCTTCCAAGCTCCTTATTTGTCTGACTGAAAACAAGAATTCAGGCAAATCCTTATGAATGAATTTAGGGGTTCTAGTTGATCACGTACAGACAGTGAGTTTTGGCTGCCTCCAAAGCCAGGGTGCTCTTGGCTGCATTTGTAAACATGTAGAACCTAGACAGAGAGAGAAATTCCTCTCCGGGTCAAACTCCCTTAAAGGACTGTCCCCAGCCTCAAGTTCTTCTTTCACTTTAAGGGTGACAAGAGGAAAATAGAAGAATGTCCAGAGAGAAGAGAGAAGACAAGGAAAGGGCCCAAAACCCAGGTCCCATAAAAAGAGTTAAAAAGTTAGACGTTCTTAGATTGAAGCAGAGAAGATTCAGCGGAGTACTGATCCTGTTTTCAGACCTCTAAAAATCTTAGATCAGAAGGAGCAGGTGGAATCTGTGCGGCCCTCAATGGGTAACTCTGGGTGGAATCCACAGGCATTTAAATTCATTATAGTGACAAGTAATAGGCTTTTAATTCTCACAACTATATGTGTAAAAAATGTGCTGCATTGATTTGTAATGAAATTCCATTTTTTAATATTTTTATTTTTTTTAAGTAATCTCTATACCCAATGCAGGTCCCAAACCCACAACCCCAAGATAAAGAATTGCACACTCCAACTGAGCCAGGAAGGTGCTCCTAAATTCCATTATTGGAGACATCCATGGCAGGGTTGGGTACTCCTTTCATGGTGATTCAAATATCAAATGGTCATGGTGGAAGTGGACTTGATTACCTGGTATCCTCCAGTCCTGAGTTCCTGATACTAGTGGAAAGGGCATTTGGATGGAAAACAAGAAACCGTGTCTATAGTTACAGCACTACCTTTTACTGGCTGTAATATTTAGGGGTAAATCCTTTTTCCTTGCTTGGCCTCAGTACATCCTTCACAAGATGAGGTTATGAGACTAGATGATCTTAGAGGGGACTTTCAAGATCTTTAGCCTTGTGAGTCCTTGATTACATTAAGACATTTTGGAAGTGTTCTAGAAACCACAGAAGGCAGCATATTGCCAGAAGAGATTTGAAGGCAAGTTCCAGTTGCAGCTGCCCTGAAGCTGGCCATGTACAGTTGCTGCTTTGAGAGCCTTGTCAAATGAGAACATCTACTGAGTATCTCTGGGATTTCCTCCGCTACCAAGTTGTCACTTCACCTTTCCCCTAATCTTCAAATTCTCACCCTGTAAACTGAAGCCCAGTATTTTCCTGGAGATCCTGCTATTGACTTTGTCCCAGTTTCCTGAGGCATCTTATTTGGCTTCCTTACCACTGATCTGGATCAATCTGTCCTTTCTGCAGGCCCTGGATTCCTTGTTTCCTCTTAACAGAGGTTTTTGAAATAACCTAGTAAAAATGAAACAAGTCAAGCTTGTAAAATGCAGGAGACAAAGCTTGTTCATTCACTATGGGACTCCACCCTTCTGGGTCTTACTTTCTATGCAATATGGAAACTTGCGTTTTCATCAAGTCTTTAAGTGATTTTTAGTGAGTCTATTATTCATGTTGAAATAAAATCTTACATGTAATCTTAGTATATTTATATGGAAGTGGTATTTCATTAGTTTTAAATATATTTTATAGGTTCATTTATTCAACAAATACGTATTGAACACCTACTATGTGCCTGAAAATGTTCTAGGTGTTGGGAATACAGAGATAAACAAGAAAAAAAATTCCAACCTTTATGGAAATAACATTAAAGTAGGGGAAAATAATAAAATTCATACTGTTTCAAATGGTGATAAATGCTAAGAAAAAAACAAGAAGGAAAGGAGAATGGAGAATTCTGGGAGAGTGGTTCAATTTTCAATAGAATGGTCAGAAAAAGCATAATTGAGAAAAAGACTTTGTTTATTTTAGCAAAACTTTGAAAGAGGTAAGAATTCACATATGTGGAGGAATACTATTCCAGGAGAACAGCCAGTGCAGAGGTCCTGAGGCAGGAACATGTCTTTTGCCTTCCAGGAACATTGAGAAGGTCACTGTATTTGGAGTAAAGTTCTAGGAGAGGAGGTCAAACAAGTTATGAAAGGGGGCATATTTGTAGGTCATAATAAACACTTCCATTGCTCTGAGTAAGATGGGAAGTCTTTGGGGGATTTTGAACAGAGAACTGATATGATATGACTCATATTTGAAAACAATCATATTTCAATGAATATAATTTACTTATTATAAAGTCAAAGAAAATAATGAAGCCATTTTATCTAGCACAGTTTTAAATAGGCTTAGTGATAACATCCAACTTTGGTTGCACAATTTTATGCAAATCCTTACATGTACTGATAAGTAGGTGATAAGTTGTTTGTTAGAATCTGATATGGGCAGACATGCACAGGCCTGAATTAAAAAAAGAGCTGAGTGTTGGGCTCCAACCTTCCCAATGAATGCTACAGTTGCAAGGAGTTTCAAATATGTAGCGACTGTTGGTTTATTATGAGATTTGCACAAAAATGAAGTTATGCATAAGCTCAGGTTTATGTGTTAGCATTTCAAATATATTAAAACTTTGCCTAGAGCACATTGGAGCTTGCATATTTTTTCATAAAGTATTTGAAATGTAATTTTGAAATTTCAATCAAATTTTGTGGTAAGAGATCTGGGCAACAGGAGCCCAGTTTAAAAACTGCAGGACTAGATTATTCCTGAGGAATTACAATCTTTGGAATCATATGATTGTAAGTCGTGTTACCTTTTTGAAACTTAGTTTTCTTATTTGTAAATGGAATATTAATTTCCACTTATTTCATGGACTTCTTGTGAATATTTCAGGCACTAGCAAAAGCAGTATTGTTCAGACTGGTTGAAGAATTTCCAATTCTGAATAGGTTTCAAGAGTGTAAAGCATGTTACAGTTTAAAAAGGACTTTCCCATATAGGAACTCATTCGAATCTTACAACCACTTGTAAGACAGAACAAACATCATTCATCCTCATATTATAGGTGAAAGATCTGAGGCTCAGAGAAGTAAAATAATTTGCATATACTCACACAGCTGGGAAGTGGGGCTAAGCATACCTCAATTCTTTAGTAATATAGATTAAAAGGGTAAGTAGGACTCTAATTTAGATTTTGTATCTAAATCAACTTTAGGGAGTTTAACATTTTGACCTTTCCCCTGCCAGTACGTCACAGTTGTAGTATCATTTGTTCTTTACTCATAAAGAAGCATGGTAGAGTGGACAGAACGGGGAAATCTGGGATTCAGGTAAGCCTTACATTTAGACTTTGGCTATTCTACTGATTAGTTTGTATTCTTAAACAAATCACTTCATCATCAAAGACCCAGCTTTCTCACCCTTAAAATGTACATCTATCTCTCAGGGTAGATGGGTGAATTTTTTAAAGTGAAAGACATTGGAAAATGTACATACCCTTTGATTTAACCCATCAATCTTACCTTTGATTGGGGGCATCTTGGTGGCTCAGTTGGGTAAGCATCTGCCTTCTGCTCAGGTCATGATTTCAGGGTCCTGAGATCTAGCCATCTCCACCTCGGGCTCCCTGCTCAGCGGGGAATCTGCCTCTTCCTCCGGCCCCTTCCCCCCGCGCTCTCTTTCTCAAATAAATAAATAAATTCTTCTAAAAAATCTTACTTTTGGAATTTGACTTTCTAGAAAATTAAACACATATACTTACAGATAATTGCACAAGGGGGTTCATCACAGAAGTTTTTAATAGTAAAAGCATGCACATGGTTAAATATCTACCAATAGAGGAATTGCTGAATAAATTATTCATATTGGAAAATGTTATATAATTCTTCAAAAGGAAAAAATGTAATGACTTAGATAAGTGAAAGAACAAATTTCAGAAGAATATAAACGAGTTATTTTTTTCTTAAAACATATATATCATATATGGGCATATAGTTTGAGATATACAGATATGCTTATATAAAAATCACAAAAAAAATATGAAGGATTAATTTGTTCATTTATTGAGTGCCTGGTACATACTAATAAAAGACCTAGATACTGAGGTTTCAGCAGTGAGCATAAAAGACATAAGTCCCTGACCTGATGTAATTTTCATTTTCTTGAGGTATTGGCAAGACAGACAATAAATAAATAAATAAACAAACAAACTAGTACAGCTGGTGAGGATAAGTGCTATGGAGGAAAAATAAAGAGGAAAGAGGACACCAAAATGCTGGAGAAAGGGGTAACACTTTTAAATAGGGGAATGGAGAAAAGCCTCATTTAGGAAGTGATACATGATATATACCAAATCGATAACACTGGTTATTTTTGGTAGTGGAATAGGATATGAAGGAGGGCTTATTTTACTATTTACTTAATTTTTAATTTGAAGAGTTATGGTTGATTTTTAATTTTTGTGTTTTTCACTGTTTTTTTCAAATTAAAGTATATGATGACATGCATGATCATATTCATCACATAGTAATTGCTTAAGAAACATTAGTATCCTCTTTCCTTTTTCTATTTATTTCTAGCTTAGAAGGATTATAGTTTCTATCTTTGAATAATGGGAAGAGAGCAGCATTTAGAGGCATAAACCTCTTATCTTTCGACAAGAAAGTCCCAGCCTCTTCATTTAGACAGCAGGGTACCAAGCCTTGCACTACTCATAGTAGAGACTGTTCTGTTTTGTCTGTGTCTGACATCTTTGTTATTGAAAATTGAGAGTAGCTTATACTCTTTGGCTGGCTTGAAATTTCCAATTCTGCCCTTCTTTAACCAGGTTGATACAAATAGAGGAATTTACTCATCCAAGGCTGCATAGCTAGGATAGCAGAACTGGGGTTGGAATGTAGGCCTGGTAAGCCTGTTCACAGCTCATGTTATTCACTTTGCTTGCTGCCTTTCTCCACAAGAAACTCTCCTCTCATGTCATTTCAATAACTCAACAGGCTTGGAAGATGGCAGGGGAGCATCTAGTGATTAGCTCCTGAAACAAGGCTGATTAGCACGCCCAAAAGCATCACAAAAATCAATGAGAAGTTAAATTCACAGGACCTTTTGAGATAATCTCATGTTACACACAGGCAATGAGCAGCAGAGAAAGATAATTTGTTCAACATTATATGCCAGTTACTGGCAGTACTAAAACCTAGGTTTCCTAATCTTTTAGTTCTTCTCCTAGCATGGCATTCATTCATCTATTCATCCATCCATCATTCAATGAATATTTATTTAGTGTCCACTTTATGAAAGACATACAAGACAAATGTGATCCTTGCATTTAAGGAGACTTCAGTGATTGAATCACCATGCTAGCTTGGTAGCTTGATAAAAAGATGAGGTGATCCAATTTCCTACTTTCCTCATTCCATGATGGCTTGGTTTACAGTGGATAGGGGAAAAAAAAGGTAGAACAATTTGGCTTCATTACATTCAGGATGTGATGATGCCATAGAGGGGTTTTGAGCTATGGGGGGCCTGATGGCTTGGTGGCTTACTTGAACTTTCATGTACTTTCCAGGTGTCCCATGGTAGTTGAAGATTACTTGGCTTGTAGTTTCATAATCCCACATTACTGGCTTCTGAATTATATCCTTGTTGGGCTACTTGTTTATTTCATGGACGCTAAGGATCTCCTGGTCAACACTCAAAGGAGTTGCCCAGAGTAATAACAAGCTTCAGCAAGTGGTGGCTTGAGGGCTTGAGGATTCCTTCTGGTAAGCAAATCCCTGAGCATTGGAAACCAGAGTTTCAGGCCTTAAGGTGAAGTGGGATAAGAAAAATATTATTCAAGAGAAATATTATTTGCTAACACTCCTGGGTTTCTTGCAGAGGCCATATCCAAGGTCTTGGTCAGAATATTTCATTTCATTTGTTGTTAACTGGTCCCTGGAGGAGAGACATGAGAAAAATCTGAATTCCTGGTTCCATAGGAAAGTTTCTTAATTGGAAGTCTCAGTGTTTTCACTAAAAGTTCTGGTTTGCTTCTTAAGGAAGACTTGACTGCTACTCTGCATGTGTGGATGAGGCTAAATTTGGTGCTCCTTTCCTTTGTGATCATCTGTTTTCTGTTGCCAACAGGCTACCTCAGAGCAAACTAAGGAGCATCCAGTGTTCTCCAAGCTATACCAGCCACTCCACACCCTCCATAAAAGAGGTGAAGATAAACACCTTATTTACATAATTTATGCCAGGGAATATAACATCATTATTTATTAAGCCCCCCCCAAATACAAGGTATGTGATTTTGATCATCATTTGACAGATGAGGCTCAAAGACATAAAATAATCTTCCCAAAGTCATAGAGTCAGCAAGTAGCAGAATCAGAATTTGAACTCAGATCTATTTGGCATCAGGGTTCACCAAATGTCCAAAAACATTTCATGATTTTAGATACCATGTTGACCAGGTGTCTAAGGATCTCTGGTTCTGAAGATTTTCACCAAGAGAGGAGGTGACAGAATCTGGGTCATTTTTTCTTGCAAGGTGGAGACTAAAGACAGTGGCATGTATTTATATCTCCTTACCAGGACACTTAGTTGTCATTCACACAATGCCTTACCGAGCCCCATCTGTGGCTATTGCTATAACTTCTCAGTAAGACCACAACAGAACCCCATAATATAATTATGCTGTCTTAGAGATAGAACAGAGTGAGTTCAACTTTTCATATTACAGAAGGGGAAAATGAGGCCCAGAGAAAAACGACTTTCCCAAGATAAATGAAGCTGACTGGTGGGATCGCTAGAACTTGAATGCAGATTTTTTGGATTCTACTAGAATGTCTTTTAAATTATATCAAGGCTAGTTAAAGGAAGTTGGTGGTACAGTCCATGTCACTTGATTTCCATATCAAAGTTATTTTCACTGTGCCACATTAGTTTTCTTGCCTTCTGAATTTTGTAGTGTGTGGACATCCATGAGAATGCCGAACTTGATACCAAAATGAAATAGACAGCTGTCCATGATCATTTAAAAAATGATTGTATAGCCTCTTTGCTCCTTCTGTCCCCTAACTTAATATAGTTCTTTATTTTTAGATTTTTTAAAGATTGTATTTATTTATTTGAGAAAGAGAGAGAGATAGCAAGAGAACATGAGAAGGGAAGAGAAGGAGAAGTGGATTCCCTGTGAGCAGGGAGCTTGACTCAGGGCTGGATCCCAGGACCCTGAGATGATGACCTGAGCCAAAGGCAGACACTTAACTGACTGAGACATCCAGATGCCTCATTTCATATAGTTCTTAAATTTCCAACGTCAGTGATGCATTTCTATGAAAACTTTAGGACATATAAGCTAGTTTTATTTCAGCCATTAAAACCTTTGCAAGCCTGTAAAGGCTTTCCTGGGTGTGTATGTGTAGGGGTGAAGAGAATGAAGGATGGAGGAGTAAGGGTGAATAATTTGCAAATATCTCAATAAAAGCACACCAAGAATCCTACTTGCATAAAGACTTTTGAGACTCCCTGGAAAGACTCGGAAGAGGTCATTGAGAAAGACATGGAAAAAACCTGGAAAGTTGCTATTAATATTTTGGGAGAGAAACAACAGATCAAGAGGTTACCCCCAAGGTCTGAGACAAAGAGTATTTTATTTCTTTTTATATTATTGTAAATTATTTTCTTAATTTTATTTTCATATTTTTCATTGCTACAGGTAGAAATACAACTGATTTTTGTATTGATCTTATATCCTGAAACTGCTGAGATATTTTAACATTTCTAATAGTTTTTTGTAGCTGTTTTAAGAATTTCAGCATACAAAATTATGTCATCTGTGAACAGAAATTTTACATTTTCTTTTTCAATCTTCATGGCTTTTAAAAAAAAGTTCCCTTGCCTAATCCCTAGACTTTGCAGTACAACATTGAATAGAAGTGGCCTAGAGTAAACATGCTTGTATTTTTCCTGATAATAGGTGCTGGGGGGGAAGCTGTCTTTCACCATTAAATATAATGTTAGTTGTGGATTTTCTTTTGATCCTCAATCAGGTTGAAGAAGTACCCTTTTATTATTATTCCACTGAGTATTATAAATAATATGGTGTGGAATTTGACCATACATACTTTTTTTTGTATTCTTGTTCTATTCTTAGTATGAATTTTTTAAGATGAAAACATAGAGTGAAAGAGGATACACATTTTGAAGACATTTCTTACATATTTCTGAACTCTGACTGGATTGAGGCACTCATTTACCCTTTTCTCTGTGGTGGAAGCTGAACTAGGTATTTTCAGTAAGTCCCACTAATGAGTAGACCTATGTAAAACACCTGGCCCTGGCATGAGATCCACCATGCACATGCCCTAGAATAGGTATCTAAACTAGGGATCTTTAGAAATAGAATCCAAACAATACTCCCTCTGAATAGCAACATGTTTGAATAATTACTTGGTGTAAAGAAAGCATGTGGGGAATCCTTATTTCCTATTAGGTTTACTGGGGAAATAAGTAGATCTTCATGCATTATTTATAGGCCTTTAAGCTTCCTGGCTTAAAAAAAAGTTAATTCCTTACCTTTTAATACAGCTTCATGGTCCTCATCCTTATATCACACTTCTCCCTCTTCACTTGCTGCATGCACTACACTCAAGCCACACTGGCTTTTATCAGTTCCTCTAATGCACCATGATCCTCAGCATAGAAATGTAATGTGTGTGTTCTCTTTGCCTGAAATGTAATTCCTTCCTCTGTGCACACAACTAATTCCTTACAACTTCAGCATAATCACTTGTTCCAAGAACCCTTCTCTAATTCACTTATTAGATAAAATCTCCTTATTATAGGCTCTCATATCATTTATTCTTAGTAGTACTTGTATCCCAAGACCTACTTCTGTCTCTGGATTTTGTAAATGAAAATTATAGAACTAAAAAAATAACAAGGAAAATAAAAAACTCAATGGTGGTACTCAACAGAAAAATGCCAAGCCAGAGAAAAGAATACATAAACTTGAAGATACATAGATAGAAATTAGCCTATCTGAACAACAGAAAGAAAATAAATTGAGAAAGATCAACAGAAAGTTAGGGACATGTGGAACTATATAAAAGATCTAATATTTGTGAAATCAGAGTCTCAAAAGGGGAAGAGGCATGGGGAGGGATGAAAAGAAGTATATGAAGAAATAACGGCTGAAAAATTTCCAAATGCACCAAAGTTATATAAACTTACAAATGCAAGAAGCTGAGTTGAATCTCAAACAGGATGAACTGAAAGAAATCCATGACAAGGTACATCACCAAGCTTCTCAAAACTTAAGACAAATAAAATAATCTTGAAAAATTTGAGAGAGAAATTTCTTACTAGCTATAGGGGTACAACAATTTAAATGGGAGCACATATCTTCCCAAACCATGGAGGCCAGGGACACTTGGGTGGCTCAGTCAGTTAAGAATCTGTCTTCTGCTCAGGTCATGATCTCAGGGTCCTGGGATCAGATCCCATGTCAGGCTCCACTCTCAGCGGGGAGTCTGCTTCTCCCTCTCCCTTTGCCCATACCTCCTCTGTCTCAAATAAATAAACAAAATCTTAAAAAAAAGCCACAAAAACAAAAGCATGGAAGCCAGAAGGAAGACACACAACAATTTTTTTCAAGTGTTGAAGAAAAGAACTATTAACCCAGAATTTTGTATACAGTGAAAAATCTTTAAATATGAAAGGGAAAACTTCTCACATAAAGGGAAACTAAGCATATTTGTCACCAGCAAACTTGATCTAAAGTATGGATTAGGGAATTTCTCTAAAAAGCAAGGAAACAACAAAAGAGGGAATCTTGCAACATCATGTAGGAAGAAAAATACAATAGAAAGCGCAAAAATAAGGGCAAATGCAATAGACTTTCTGCCTCTTCTATTTTTTTTCTTTTTTTAAGATTTTATTTATTTGACAGAGAGAGACAGCCAGTGAGAGAGGGAACACAAGCAGGGGGAGTGGGAGAGGAAGAAGCAGGCTCCCAGCGGAGGAGCCTGATGTGGGGCTCGATCTCAGAACGCCGGAATTACGCCCTGAGCCGAAGGCAGACATTTAGCGGCTGTGCCACCCAGGCACCCCGACTTTCCACCTCTTCTTGAGATGTCTAAATTCTGTTCAGGAATTGAAGAAAAATTTTTATACTGTCTGATGTGGTTCTCAGTGTATGTAGAGGAAATATTGGCTGGCTCAGTCAGAAAAGCATGTGATTCTTGATTTTAGGGTCATGAGTTTGAGCCCCACGTTGGGTGTAAAGATTAAATAAATAAATAAATAAATAAATAAATAAATAAATAAATAAAAATATGGTAGTGTAAAGGGACATAACGGAGGGTAAGAATTCTTATTTCATTCAAACTGATAAAATGTTGATAGAATATGATAAATTATTTATATATTACATCATACATAAAGGAACAAAGCTATACCAAAAAACTATACAAAGAAACACACACAGAAATACTAAGACAAATCAAAATGAGATTCTAAAGAATGTTCACAAAGCCAACAGGAAGGCAGAAAAAAGGAAACAGAAAAACAAATGAACAATAAACCAAAGAACGAACAAACAAACAAAAAAAACAAAAATGCGACACATAATCCATAAGGAATTAGAAACTATGTAAAAAGAAAATTGTCGGGGCGCCTGGGTAGCACAGTTGTTAAGCGTCTGCCTTCAGCTCAGGGCGTGATCACAGCGTTATGGGATCAAGCCCCACATCAGGCTCCTCTGCTGGAAGCCTGCTTCTTCCTCTCCCACTCCCCCTGCTTGTGTTCCTTATCTGGCTGGCTGTCTCTCTGTCAAATAAATAAATAAAATCTTTAAAAAAAAAAGAAAATTGTCTACCTACACCAATTAAAATACAGAGATGAGTAGGAAGGATTAAAGAATGACCCAACTATATTCTCTCTATAAGAAAATCACTTCGAATATAATAATATATATGGTTGATTGTATAAAGGTGTAACAAGATAAATCATAGAAAAACAATAATAAAAATCAGGAGTGGATATCATAATATTAGCTAGAGGAGATAGTGCAAAAATAGTTATTGACAACAAACACTACATAATGCTAAAACTATCAATACATGAAGAATATTTATTAATTTTAAACATGTATGCACTAAAAAACAGAGTTGAAAAGTATGTAAATTAAACCTAATAGAACTGAAGAGAGAAATGGGCAAATCCACAATTCTAGCTAAGGGTTTCAACATGTTAAAACTACTAAACAAAAATAAGTAAGGATATAGAAAAACTCAACAACACCATCAAACCACAGACTTTATTCAATATTTATACATCACCACTACAAAAACAGAATACACTTTCCTTTCAAGTGCCCATGAAACATTCACCCAGATAGAAATTGTGGACTATAATAGAAACTTAACAAATGTTAAAAAATGAAACCATACAGGATATGTTCTCTGACCATGATGGAATCAAACTAGAAACAAAAACACAAAGAAAAGGAAAAATGAAGACCAGATAAATATAAATACAAACATAAAAATCCTCAACATAATATTAACAAATAAAACTTGGTAATGCATATGTTGTGTTCACTTAAATAATTTTATATTATATATTTTTCTATTTTACATATCAATTACTTATTTATTTGTTTATTTATGCATAGAGAGATATATACAGAGCGAGACAATTCACACCATGCCCAAAAGGTGTTTATTCTAGAGTTGCAAGATTGGTTCATTATTCAAAACACAATCAATGCAATCCACCATATTTACAGAATAATTAAGGAAATATCATGAGATTTTAAACTGAAAACTTTAATAAGAGATGAAGAAGGACAATATATCATAATAAAGGGGTGTATCCAACAAGAAGATGTAACAATAATAAATATTTATGCCCCTAACTTGGGAGCAGCCAAATATATAAATCAATTAGTTAACAAACTTAAAGAAACTCATTGATAATAATACACTAGTAGTAGGGGACTTTAACACCCACTCACAGCAATGGACAGATCATCTAAGCAGCAGATCAACAAGCAAACAAGGGCTTTTAATGACACACTGCCCCACATAGACTTAACAGACATATTCAGAACATTTCATCCTAAAGCAGTGAATGCACATTCTTTTTGAGTGCACATAGAACATTCTCCAGAATAGATCACATACTAAGTCAAAAATCAGGCCTCAACCAGTACAAAAAGATTGAGACCATACCATGTGTATTTTCAGACCACAATGCTATGAAACTTGAAGTCAACCAAAAGAAAAAATTTGGAAAGATCACAAATACATGGAGGTTAAAGCACATCATACTGAAGAATGAATGGGTCAAGCAGGAAGTTAAAGAAGAATTGAAAAATTACGTGGAAGCAAATGAAAATGAAAGCACAACAGACCAAAATCTTTGGGATGCAGCAAAGGCAGTCCTAAGAGGAATGTATATAGCAGTACAGGCATTCCTCAAGAAGCAAGAAAAGTCTCAAATACACAATGTAAACTTACACCTAAATGAGCTGGAAAAAGAACAGCAAATAAAACCTAAAGCCAGCAAAAGATGGGGAATAATAAAGATAAGAGAAGAAATAAATGATATATTTAAAAATAGGTACAATAGAACAGATTAATGAAACTAAGACCTGTTTATTTGAAAGAATTAACAAAATTGATAAATCCCTAGCCAGAGTTAATCAAAAAGAAAAGAGAAAGGACCTGAATAAATAAAATCATGAAGGAAAGAGGAAAGATCACAACAAACACTGCAAAAATACAAATAATTATAAGAGAATATTTTGAAAAATTATATGCCAAAAAATTAGGCAATCTGGAAGAAATGGATAAATTCCTAGAAATATATAAACTACCAAAACTGAAGCAGGAAGGAATAGAAAATACAAACAGACCCATAACCACCAAAGAAATTGAATCAGTAATCTAAAATCTCCCAACAAACCAGAGTATGGCCCTGGATGGCTTCCCAGGGGAATTCTACTAAACATTTAAGAATTAATACATATTTTTCTGAAGATATTCCAAAAAACAGAAATTGAAGGAAAATTTCCAAACTCATTCTATGAGGCCAGCATTACTTTAATTCAACCAGACAAAGACCCCACTAAAAAGGAGAATTGGAGACCAATATCCCTGATGAATATGGATGCAAAAATTCTCAACAAGATATTAGTTAATAGAATCCAAGAGTATATTAAAAAGATTATTCACCAGGAACAAGTGGGATTTTTTCCGGGTTGCAGAGGCTGTTCAACATGTAGAAATCAACCAACATGATATACCACATTAATAAAAGAAAGGATAAGAACCATATGATCCTCTCAATGGATGCAGAAAATGCATTTGACAAAACACAGTACCATTTCTTGATTAAAACCCTCAATGAAGTAGTGATAGAGGGAACATACTTTAACATCACAAAGGATATATATGAAAGACCCACAGTTAATATCAACCTCAATGAGGAACAACTGAAGAGTTTTTCCTCTAAGGCCAGGAACAAGACAGGGATATCCACTTCCACCACTGTTGTATAACATATACTGGAAGTCCCAGCCTCGGCAATCAAACAAAAAGAATAAAAGGAATCTGAATGGGCAAGGAAAAAGTCAAACTTCCACTCTTCACAGAAAACATGATACTCTATGTAGAAAGCCCAAAAGACTCCACCAAAAAGTTGCTAGAACTGATCCAAGAATTCAGCAAAGTCACAGAATATAAAATCAGTGCACAGAAGTCTGCTGCATTTCTATATACCAATAATGAAGCAGGAGAAAGAAAAATCAAGGAATCAAATCTATTTGCAGTTGATTTTATAGTACCTTACAAAAAAGGTAAAGGATCTGTACTCTGAAATCTATAGAACACCAATGAAAGAAATTGAGGAAGACACAAAGAAATGGAAAAACATGCCAATGTTCATAGCAGCATTTTCCACAATAGCTAAATTGTGGAAGAAACTGAGATGCCCTTCAACAGATGACTGGATTAAGAAGTTTTGGTCCATATATAGAATGGAATATTACTCAGCTATCAGAAAGAATGAGTTCTCAACATTTGCTGCAACATGGACAGCACTGGAGGAGATAATGCTAAGTGAAATAAGTTAAGCAGAGAAATATAATCATCATATGATTTCTCTCATCTATGGAACATAAGAACTAGGATGATTGGTAGGGGAAGAAAGGGATGAAGAAAGGGGGGTAATCAGAAGGGGGAATGAAGCATGAAAGACTATGGACTCCGAGAAACAAACTGAGGGCTTCAGAGGGGAGGGTGGGAGAATGGGATAGGCTGGTGATGGGTAGTAAGGAGGGCACGTATTGCAGGGTGCACTGGGTGTTATACACAACTAAATGAATCATTGAACTTTACATCAGAAACCAGGGATGTACTGTACGGTGACTAACATATAATAAAAAAACATTAAAAAAAAGAAATGGAAAAACATTCCATTCTCATGGTTTGGAAGGCCAAATATTGTTAAAATGTCTATAATTAACATAATAAAAAATTTTTATAAAAAATTTCTATAATTCCCAAAGCAATCTACACATTCAATGCAATCCCTATAGAAGTAACACCAACATTTTTCACAGAGCTAGAACAAACAATCTTAAAATTTGTATGGAACCAGAGAAAACTCTGAATAGCCAAAGCAACCCTGAAGAAGAAAACTACATCAAAAACTAATGATGTTGGCTAACTGAACACAATAATTAATAAATAAATAAATAAATTAATTAGATAAAAGAAAAGTAAACTGGGAGGGATCACAATTCCAGACTTCAAACTGTATTACAAAGCTGTAGTCATCAAGACAGTATGGTACTGGCACAGAAACAGACACATAGATCAATGGAACAGAATAGACAACCCAGAAATGGACCCCCAACTCTATGGTCAACTAATCTTCAACAAAGCAGGAAAGAATATCCAATGAGAAAGAGACAGTCTCTTCAACAAATGGTATTGGAAAAACTGGACATTCACATGGATAATTGGGTGATGAGCATTAAAAAGGGCACTTGAAGTAATGAGCACTGGGTGTTCTATGCAACTGATGAATCACTGAATTACCTCTGAAACTATTAATACGGTATATGGTACTTAAATTGAATTTAAATAATTTTTTAAAAAAAGAAGTTATATATATAATGGAATATTACTTGGCCATCATAAAGAATGAAATTTTGCCATTTACAACAATGTGGATGGAAGTAGAGTGTATTATGCTAAGTGAAATAAGTCAGTCAGAGAAAGAAAAATACCTTATGATTTCATTCATCAGTGGAATTTTAGAAATAAAATTGAGGAAAATGGGGAAGGGAAGGAAAATTAAAATAGGATAAAAGCAGATATGGGTGCCTGGGTAGCGCAGTCATCAAGTGCCTGCCTTCAGCTGAGGGCGTGATCCCGGTGTTCCAGGATTGAGTCCCACATCGGGCTCCTCTGCTGGGAGCCTGCTTCTTCTTCTCCCACTCCTCTGTTGTGTTCCCTCTCTCGCTGGCTATCTCTCTGTCAAATAAATAAATAAAATCTTAAAAAGAAAAGCAGATAGGGAGACAAACCATATGACACTCTTAACTATAGAGAACAAACAGGGTTCCTGGGCAGGGAGGAAGTTCAGGGGATTGGGGTAATTGGGTCATGGGCATTAAGGAGGGCACTTGATGTAATGAGCACTGAGTGTTATGTGTAATTGATTAATTACTAAATTCTACCCCAAAATTAATAATACACTGTATGTTAACTAACTTGAATTTAAATAAAACAAAAAAAGCAATCTATGGAATGGGAGAAGATATTTGCAAATGACATATTGGATAAAGGGCTAGTATTGAAAATCTATAAAGAACTTATCAAACTCAACAACCCAAAATTTAAAAAATCCAGTTAAGAAATGGGCAGAAGACATGAACAGACATTTCTCCAGAGAAGACATACAGATGGCTAACACACAAATGAAAAAATGCTCAGCATCATTCATCGTCAGGGAAATACAAATCAAAATCACAGCGAGATACCACCTCATACTGGTCAGAATGGCTAAGATGAACAACTCAGGAAAAAAAAGATGTTGGCAAGGATATGGAGAAAGGGGACCCCAGTTACACTGTTGGTGGGAATGAAAGCTGGTGCAGCCACTCTGGAAAACAGTATAGAGGTTCCTCAAAAATTTAAAAATAGAATTACCCTATGACCCAGCAATTGCACTACTAAGAATTTATCCAAAGAACAAAAAAAAAATAGTGATTCAAAGGGCATGTGCACTTCGATGTTTATAGCAATACTATCCACAATAACTAAAACACGGGAAGAGCCAAATTTTCATCAGCTGATGAATGGATAAAGAAGATGTGGTATATATACCCAATGGAATATTACTCAGCCATCAAAAATAATGAAATCTTGCCGTTTTCAATGACATGGATGGAACTAGAGTGTATTATGCTAAGTGAGATAAGTCAGTCAGAGAAAGACAAATACCATATGATTTCATTCATATGTGGAATTTAAGAAACCAAAGAGATGAACATAGGGGAAAGGAAGGAAAAACAAAATAAGATAAAGACAGAGAGGGAGGCAAACCATAAGAGACTCTTAAATATAGGGAACAAACTGAGGGTTGTTGGAGGGGGTGTGGGTGGGGGATGGTATAACTGTGTGATGTACATAAAGGAGGGCACTTGATGTAATGAGCACTGGGTATTATATGCAACTGAGGAATCACTAAAATCTACCTCAAAAACTAATACTACACTATATGTAAACTAACTTGAATTTAAACAAAATCTTGAAAGAAAAAAAGAAAATATCATGAATATATAAATTGATACAGAAAAAGTGTTGACAAAACTCAACACCCAGTCATGTAAGAACTCTTAGGAACTAGAAATTGAGTGAAAATTTGACAAAGAACGTGAAGAAACAAATGCATAGTTAACATATTTAACAAGGAAAGAATGCATGCTTTGTTTCTAAGATTGAGAACAAGGCAATAATTCTGCTTTAAGTGCTTCTGTTGAACATCTTACTAGAAGTTCTAGCCAGTGCACTAAGACAAGAATTTTTTTTTAAAGACAGATATGAAAGAAAGAAATCTCTACTTATTTGCAGATCATATGTTTGCCTGCATAGATAATATCAAGAATCTATTTAGAATTTGAAAACTAATAGAATTCAATTTTGCAGGATACAAGATTGACATATGAAGAGCAAATATATTTTATATACTAAGAATGAACATTTGAAAAGCAAAGTTTAAATAAACAATGCTTATAGTCACTCAAAAAAGGAATTACTTATGCATAAATCTAATAAAACATGTACAGACATTGTATGTTGAAAACTACAAAATGCTTATGAAAGAAATCAAAGAACATCTAAATAAATGAAGTGACATACCATGTTCATGGAATATTGTAAAGATGTCAGTCTTTTCAAATTCATATACATATTTAACCCAACAATTATAGATAATATATATTTTATATTTATTTCTTATGAACAAAATTATTTTAAAATCATATCAAAAAGCAAAGGCACTATATATTGGCTAATTGAACATAATTAAAAAAGAAAAAAGTGAAGAAGTAATGCTGCAGTGATATGATCAGTTTGTCTGAAATAAATCTTTAGTACTAAATTATTTAGGGTACTATTTAAAAGTATTAGGAGTGTGGAGTGAGTAGGTCCTAAGCTCAAACCCTGCCCAGTGCTCCAAAGCACATAGTCTAGTTTGAGATTCTCTCTCTCCCTTTCCCTCTGCCCCTCTTCCATGCTCGTGTGTGCACACAGTCTCCCTAAATACATAAATAAATAAATAAATAAACAAATAAATAAACAAACAAAATCTTTAAAAAATGCAAAGGCACAAAAATAACCAGAACAAGTTTGATAAAGAAGAAAAAAATGATAATTGTCTTTCTCTGCTTGACTTATTTCACTTAGCATTATCTCCTCCAGTGCTGTCCATGTTGCAGCAAATGTTTGAGAATATGATTTCTCTCATCTATGGAACATAAGAACTAGGAAGATGGGTAGGGGAAGAAAGAGATAAAGAAGGGGGGGTAATCAGAAGGGGGAATGAAGCATGAGAGACTATGGACTCTGAGAAACAAACTGAGGGCTTCAGAGGGGAGGGGTGGGGGAACAGGATAGACTGGTGATGGGTAGTAAGGAGGGCATGTATTGCATTTTGCACTGGGTGTTATACGCAGCTAATGAATAATCAAACTTTACATCGGAAACCGGGGATGTACTGTATGGTGACTACAATAATATAATATAAAACCATTAAAAAAAAGAAGAAAAAAATGGAAAAATCAGGGGTGCCTGGGTGGTTCAGTAGGTTAAACAACCAACTTTTGGTTTTGGCTCAGGTCATGATCTCAGGGTCTTAGTATCAAACCTGCAGCAGGGTCCACATTCAGCATGGTGTCTGCTCTCTCTCTTTCTATTCCCCTCCCCCTGCTTGTGCTCTCTTTCTAAAATAAATAGATCTGGTATCCAAGATCTACAAAGAACGTCTCAAACTCAATACACAAGAAACAAATAAACAAATCAAAAAATGGGCAGAAGATATGAACAGACACTTTTCCAATGAAGACATACAAATGGCTAACAGACACATGAAAAAATGGTTCAAAGTCATTAGCCATCAGCGAAATTCAAATCAAAAACTACATTGAGATAACACCTTAGACCAGTTAGAATGGCAAAAATGGACAAGGCAGGAAACAACAAAGGTTGGAGAGTATGTGGAGAAAGGGGATCCCTCCTACATTGTTGGTGGGAATGCAAGTTGGTACAGCCCTCTGGAAAACAGTGTGGAGGTCCCTTAAAGAGTTAAAAATTGAGCTAACCTCTCATTCAGCAATTGCACTACTGGGTATTTACCCCAAAGATACAGACGTAGTGAAGAGAAGGGCCATATGCACCCCAATGTTCATAGCAGCAATGTCCACAATAGCTAAGTCTTGGAAGGAGCCAAGATGGCCTTCAACAGATAACTGGATTAAGAAGATGTGGTCCATATATACAATGGAATATTACTCACCCATCAAAAAGAATGATTTCTCAACATTTGCTGCAACATGGATGGGACTGGAGGAGATAATGTTAAGCGAAATGAGTCAAGCAGAGAAATACAATTATCATATGGTTTCACTCATTTATGGAGCATAAGAACTAGGAAGATCGGTAGGAGAAGAAAGGGAAGAAGAAAGGGGGGGTAAAGAGAACGGGGAATGAACCATGAGAGACTATGGACTCTGGGAAACAAACTGAGGGCTTCAGAGGGGAGGGGGTGGGGGAATGGGATAGGCTGGTGATGGGTATTAAGGAGGGCATGTGTTGCATGGTGCACTGGGTGTTGTACACAAATAATGAATCATGGAACTTTACATCAAAAACTAGGGATGTACTTTATGGTGACTAACATAATATAATACAAAATATTATAAAAAGATAAAATAAATAGATAAAATCTTTAAAAAATTTTGTAAAGGTTTTATTTTGTATCAGTCTTGTATCACATTTAGGTCTTTCATCCATTTTGAATTTGTTTTTTCAGCACAGCATAAGAAGGGCATCCAGTTTCATTATTTTTTATATTGCTGTCCAAATCTCCCAGTATCATTTGTTGAAGAGACTGTCTTTTTTTCCATTGAATATTTTTTCCTGCTTTGTTGATGATTAGTTGACCATAGAGTTTAGGGTCCATTTCCAGGTGTCTACTCTGTTCCATTGATCTATGTGTTGGTTTTGGTGCCAGTACCATACTGTCTTGGTGACTACAGCTTTGTAATACAGTTTGAAGTCTGTAATTGTGATGCCTCCCTCTTTGCTTTCCTTTTTCAGGGTTGCTTTGGCTGTTCAGAGTCTTTTCTGGTTCCATATAAATTTTCGATTATTTGCTCTAGCTCTTTGAAAAATGCTGGTGGTATTTTGATAAAGATTGCATTAAATATCAATTCTTTGGGCAGTATAGACATTTTAACAATATTTGTTCTTCCCCTCCATATGCATGGAATGTTTTCCCGTTTCTTTGTGTCCTCTTCAATTTCTTTCATAAGTGTTCTATAGTTTTCAACTACAAATATTCTTCCTCTTTAGTTAGGTTTATTCCTTATGGTTTTGTTGCAATTGTAAATGGGATTGATTCCTTGATTTTTCTTTCTACTGCTTCATTATTGATGTATAGAAACACAAGAGATGGTGGTTTTGACCTCTCCCTTTTCATTTGTAATTTTATTAATTTGGGTCCTTTCTCTATTCTTTTGGATAAGTCTTCCCAGTGGTCTGTCAATTTTACTGATTCACTCAAAGAACCAGCTTCTAGTTCTGTTGATCTGCTCTACTGTGCTCCTCGTTTCTAATTCATTGATTTCTGCTCTAATCTTGGTCAACTGCTTCCTCATAAGTGGATTAGGCCTGTCCCTCTGTTGCTGCTCTAGCTTCTTGAGGTGAGAATATAAAAACTGCATTTTAGATTTTTCTATTCTTTTGAGTGAGGCTTGGATGGCTATGTATTTCCCCCTTAGGACTGCCTTTGCAGTATCCCATAGGTTTTGGACTATTGTGTTTTCATTCTCGTTGGTCTCCATACATTGTTTAAATTGATTTTTGATTTCCTGGTTTATTGAGTCATTCCTGAGCAGAATGGTTCTTAGTCTCCAAGTGTTCGAGTTTCTTCCAATTTTTTCCTTGTGGTTGAGTTCCAATTTCAGAGCATTGTGGTCTGAGAATATACAGGGAATAATTTCAGTCTTTTGGTATTGGTTGAGGCCTGTTCTGTGACCCAGGACATGGTCTATTCTTGAGAATGTTCCATGGTCATTAGAATAGAATGATTATTCTTTGGTTCTGGGGTGTAGTGTTCTATATATATCTATTAGGTCCAACATATCGAGTATGGCATTCAAAGCTCTTGTTTCTTTGCTGATTTCTTGCTTAGGTGATCTGTCTATTGCTGATAGTGGAGTGTTGAGGTCTCCTACTATTAGTGTATTTTTATCTATATGTCTCTTTATTCTGGTTAAGAGTAGGCTTCTGTATCTTGCTGCTCCCCTGTTGGGGGCATATATATTTATAATTGTCAAAACCACTTGTTGGATACATCCTTTAAGAATAATAACCAACACCAATGAAATTGGAAGGATTATTAGAAACTTTTATCAACAGCTAAATACCAATTAATTAAGCAATCTGGATGAGATGGAGGCCTTCCTGGAAACCTATAAACTACCAAGACTGAAACAGGAAGAAATTGATTTTTTAAACAAGCCAATTAATTATGAAGAGATTGAGTCAGTGATAAACAACCTTCCAAATAATAAAACTCCAGGCCCGGATGGTTTTCCTGGGGACTTCTACCAAACATTCAAAGAAGAAATAATACCTATTCTCCTAAAGCTATTTCAAAAAATCAAAACAGAAGGAAATCTACCAAACTCATTCTATGAGGCTAATATTACCTTGATCCCCAAACCAGGCAAAGACCCCCTCAAAAAGGAGAATTAGAGACCAATTTCCCTAATGAATATGGACGCCAAAATCCTCAACAAGTTCCTGGCTAATAGAATCCAACAGTACATTAAAAGGATTATCCATCATGACCAAGTGGGATTCATACCTGGGATGCAAGCATGGTTCAACACTCGCAAATCAATCAATGTGATACATCATATCAACAAGAAAAGACTCAGGAACCATATGATCCTCTCAATTGATGCAGAAAAAGCATTTGACAAAATACAGCATCCTTTCCTGATTAAAACCCTTCAGAGTGTAGGAATAGAGGGTACATTTCTCAATCTCATAAAAGCCATCTATGAAAAGCCTACTGCAAGCATTATTCTCAATGGGGAAAAGCTGGAAGCCTTTCCCTTAAGATCAGGAACACGACAAGGATGCCCACTCTCGCCACTATTATTCAACATAGTACTAGAAGTCCTTTCAACAGCAATCAGACAACAAAAAGGGATAAAAGGTGTCCAAATTGGCAAAGAAGAAGTCAAAATGTCTGTCTTCACATCTTCACAGATGACATGATACTCTATATGGAAAAGCCAAAGAATCCATGCCCAAATTATTAGAAATTATAGAGCAATTCAGTAATGTGGCTGGATACAAAATCAATGCTCAGAAATCAGTTGCATTTCTATACTTGAATAATGAGACTGAAGAAAGAGAAATTAGGGAATCCATCCCATTTACAATAGCACCAAAAACCATACATTACCTTGGAATTAACTTAACCAGAGACGTAAAGGACCTATATGCTAGAAACTATAGATCACTTTTGAAAGATATTGAGGAAGACATAAAAAGATGGAAAAATATTCCATGCTCATAGATTGGAAGAATTAACATAGTTAAACTGTCCATGCTTCCCAGAGCAATCTACACTTTCAATGCTATCCCGATCAAAATACAGAGGACATTTTTCAAAGAACTGGAACAAATAGTCCTTAAATTTGTATGGAACCAGAAAAGGCCCCGAATCTCCAAGGAACTGTTGAAAAGGAAAAACAAAGCTGGGGGCATCACAATGCCGGATTTCGAGCTGTACTACAAAGCTGTGATCACAAAGACAGCATGGTACTGGCACAAACACAGACACATGGACAAATGGAACAGAATAGAGAACCCAGAAATGGACCCTCAGCTCTTTGAGCAACTAATCTTTGATAAAGCAGGAAAAAACATCCGGTGGAAAAAAGACAGTCTCTTCAATAAATGGTGCTGGGAAAATTGGACAGCTACATGCAAAAGAATGAAACTTGACCACTCTCTCACACCATACACAAAAATAAACTCCAAATGGATGAAAGACCTCAATGTGAGACAGGAATCCATCAAAATTCTAGAGGAGAACATAGGCAGAAACCTCTACGACATCGGCCAAAGCAAACTTTTTCATGATACATCTCCAAAGGCAAGAGAAACAAAAGATAAAATGAACTTGTGGGACTTCATCAAGATAAAAAGCTTCTGCACAGCCAAGGAAACAGTCAAAAAAACTAGGAGGCAGCCCTCGGAATGGGAGAATATATTTGCAAAGGACACTACAAATAAAGGACTGGTATCCAAGATCTACAAAGAACTTCTCAAACTCAATACACGAGAAACAAATAAACAAATCATAAAATGGGCAGAAGATATGAACAGACACTTTTCCAATGAAGACATACAAATGGCTAACAGACACATGAAAAAATGTTCAAAATCATTAGCCATCAGGGAAATTCAAAAAACTGAATATGCAAGAAACAAATACATCATAAAATGGGCAGAAGATATGAACAGACACTTTTCCAATGATGACATACAAATGCTAACAGACACATATAAAAATGTTCAAAATCATTAGCTGTCAGGGAAATTCAAATCAAAACCACACTAATATACTACCTTATGCCAGTTAGAATAGCAAAAATGGACAAGGCAAGAAAAAACATTTCCTGGAGAGGATGTGGAGAAAGGGGATCCCTCCTACATTGTTGGTGGAAATGCAAGTTGGTACAGCCACTCTGGTAAACAGTGTGGAGTTCCCTTAAAAAGTTAAAAATTGAGCTACCCTATGACCCAGCCATTGCACTACTGGGCATTTATCCCAAAGATACAGATGTAGTGAAGAGAAGGGCCATGTGCACCCCAATGTTCATAGCAACATTGCCCACGATAGCCAAATCGTGGAAAGAACCGAGATGCCCTTCAACAGATGACTGGATTAAGTAGTTGTGGTCCATATATAGAATGGAATATTACTCAACTGTCAGAAAGAAGGATTTCTCAGCATTTGCTGCAACATGGATGGTACTGGAGGAGATAATGCTAAGTGAAATAAGTCAAGCAGAGAAAGACAATTATCATATGATTTCTTTCATCTATGGAACATAAGAACTAGGAAGATTGGTAGGGGAAGAAAGAGATAAAGAAGGGGGGGTAATCAGAAGGAGGAATGAAGCATGAGAGACTATGGACTCTGAGAAACAAACTGAGGGCTTCAGAGGGGAGGGCGGTGGGGAAATCTGGTGGACTAGTGATGGGTACTGGTGAAGGCACGTGTTGCATGGTCCACTGGGTGTTATATGCAACTAATGAAGCATCAAGCTTTACATCGGAAACTGGGGTGTACTGTATGGTGACTAACGTAATATAATTTTAAAAAATTAAAAAAAAAAGAAGAAGCAGGCTGCAGGTTGCTGGAGTGCGGGGTGGGTGGGGTTGGGTAATTGGGTGATGGGCATTAAGGAGGGCACTTGATGGAATGAGCACTGGGTGTTTTATGGAACTGATGAATCACTAAAGTCTACTCTGGGAACTAAAAAAAAATGCAACAGATTTCTATATGTTGATTCTGTATCCTGTGACTTTATTGAATCTGTGTGTCAATTCTACCAATTTTTTGGTGGGGTCTTTTGGGTTTTCTACATAGAGTATAATGTTTTCTGTAAAAAGTTAAAGTTTGGCTTCTTCTTTGAGAATTTGGATGGCTTTTATTTCTTTTTGTTTGCTTGCTGAAGCTATGACATCCAGTTCTATGTTAAATAGTGAAGGTGAGACTAGACATCTCTGTCTTGTTCCTGACTCTACAGGAAAAGCTCTCTGTTTTTCCTCACTAACAACTATATTAGCAGTGGGTCTTTGGTGTATGGCCTTTATGATGTTGAAATATGTTCCCTCTATCCTTAATTCATTGACGCTTTTAGTCAAGAATGGATGCTGTGCTTTGTCAAATGCTTTGTCTGCATCTTTTGAGAGGATCATATGTTTTTTATCCTTTCTTTTATTAAGGTCGTGTATAGTTGATTGATTTGCAAATACTGAACCAACTTTAAAGCCCCAAAATAAATTACACTTGATTGTGGTGAGTAATTCTTTAATGTACTGTTGGATTCAATTTGCTGGTATCTTGTTGAGAATTTTTGCATCCAGGGATATGATATGGTCTGTAATTCACCTTTTTAGTGGGGTCTTTGGTTTTGGAATCAAATTAATGGGGGCCTCATAAAATGAGTTTGGAAGTTTTCCTTGCATTTATATATTTTTTGAAACAGTTTGAGAAGAATAGATATTAACTTGCTTGGTAGAATTCCCCTGGGAAGCCATTTGGTCCTGGACTTTGTTTGTAGATTTTTGATTAATGATTCAATTTTTTGGTGGTTTTGGCCCGTTCAAGTTTTCTATTTCTTCCTGTTTCAGTTTTGGTAGTTTATATGTTTGTCAGAATTTATCCATTTTTCCCGGGTTGTCCAATTTTTTGGCATATAGTTTTTCATAATATTCTCTTACAATTGTATTTATGTTTAACAGCAGTCCCAACAATAGCCAAAGTATGGAGAGAGCTCAAATATCCATCAACTAATGAATGGATAAAGAAGATGTAGTATATAGCATATATATGGAATGGAATATTATTTAGCCACTAAAAAGAATGAAAACTTGCTATTTGCAATGAGATAGATGGAGCTAGTATATTATGCTAAGCGAAATAAGTCAGTTAGAGAAAGACAAATACCATGATTTCACTCATATGTGGAATTTAGGAAACAAAACAGATGAACAAAGAAGAAAGGAAAAAAGGAGAGGGAGGCAAACCATAAAAGAGACACTTAACTATAGAGAACAAACTGAGTGTTGCTGGAGGGGAAGTGAACAGGGATATGGGCTAAATGTGTGATGGGTATTATGGAAGACATTTGTGATGAGCACTGGGTGTAAGTGATGAATCACTAAATTCAGTTCCTGAAACTAATATTACACAATATATTAACTACTTAGAATTTAAATAAAAGCTTGAAACATTTTTTAAAAACTAAAATATATTATAATATGTGGATTGCTAATCAAACTGTGATATATCCCTAACATGGAATATTCAGCAATAAGATAAACTATTGATACATGTAAAAACTTGGATGTATCTTATGCATTGTTTTCTTGAAATGACAAAATTATAGAGATGAAAAACAGATTAATAGTGGCGAAGGGTTAGAGATGACTGGGCAGGAGGTTTTTATAAATGGGAAGATCTTTGTGGTAAAGGGAAAGTTATGAATCTTGTATTCAGAAGCATTCAGAGGAATCTACGTATGTGAAAAATAGATATAGCCTATACACACATTGTACCAATGTCAATTTTCTGATTTTAACAGTGTACTATTGTTATGTAAATTGAAATTGTTAGGGAAGTTAAGTTGGAGCATGGTGTGTGGGACTTCTCTATATGTCATTATAGCTTCTTGCAAATATATAATTCTTTCTTTTTTAAAAGATTTATTTATTGCATGGTGCACTGGGTGTTATATACAAATAATGAATCATGGAACATTACATCAAAAACTAAGGATATACTGTATGGTGACTAACATAATGTAATAAAATTATTATTTTAAAAAAGAACTGTATAAAGCAGAGTAACATGATCAAAACAGATTCCTTTAATTTATGTCCAGTACCTTCTCTGTGTTGGGAGCTTTCATCATACCATTTTATTTAAATATAAAATTTTCAGAGGAGAGGGGGGTGCAGGATTGGGCTAGGCCAGTGATGGGTATTAAGAAGGGCACATATTGTATGGAGCACTGGGTGTTATACGCAAACAGTGAATCATGGCACACTACATCAAAAACTAATGATGTACTGTATGGTGAATAACATAACAAAATAAAAAATTTTAAAAAAATAAATATAAAATAACAAAAAAAGATTTATTTATTTATTTTAGGGAGAGAGAGAGCACAGGGAAGAGGGGCAGAGGGAAAGTGTCTTAGGCAGACTTCGCACTGAAAACAGGCCAACGTGAGGCTGGATCCCATGACCTTGAGATCACAACCTTAGCTGAAACAAAGAGACACTTAATTGACTGTGCTGCCCAGGTGCCCCTATAGTTATTTCAAAATGAAAAGTTTTATTTTATAAAAAGTTGGCAAGCCCTGCTCTAATGAAAGTAAAAGTATGTGTGACTTTTAGGGATAGAGAGAGTGTAGGTGAAAGAGGGGGAGGAGTCTCCCAATTGGAAAGGGAAGGGTGGTTGGGATTTTTCTGAATAATGAACAATTTTGAGTGGTGTTAAGTGGGAGTCCCTGGAATTCTCAGCCTCGGTAAAGTTTTCTCTACCCAAGTATGGTGTTGAAACTGCAGAAGTATTGGACTAGAAGGGAACAAGTGAGTCACAATGATAGGCACTTCAACCATAACTAATATACACCAAGGACTGAGGGTTTTCCTTATATTTTGCCATGGAATAAAAATCCTCAGAATCTTTGCAACACCTAGAACCCCAGTCATAACTGAGCCTGCACAAGTTAGTGCACAGAACTAGCTGTCATTAACTTAAAGGAAACAAAGTAATTCAGTCCATTCATTCACTCAATTGACAACTATTTATTATACATCTATTAGGTTCCTGGCACTGAGAGAGATATAGTCCCTACCTTCAATACAGTCCACTGTGGCTGACAGACATGATTTCAGAGGCTGGACTCCCACATTCCTGTATGCATATCTACAAGTTTTTCATGAGGGTGGGCTTCTGGAATACTCTTCCCTTTTATTTTTCTATCATAAACTTTCAACTTCAGTTTCCAGAAGATCATGTCTGTGCAGGTAGCCCGGACAACCTGACAAGAGGGTCTGGTAGTGACCTTGGCCTTCCCGATCCCATTATAGGCTAGGGAAAGGGAAGGAGAAACATAGGCACTACTCCTAGATTCCAGGCATCTAGCTCTTCATGTCCTTTCACAGCCAATCCATCTGCCCACACCTGTCCAATTGTTCAACATGAGGCATAAGATAAATTTATTCTTTAGGATTCTTACTCTTTGATTCTAGTGACACATACAGATTTCCTAAAGACAATATGTCATTTTCTTATTTACATCCAAAGCTGACTTCTTTCCTGGGGCTTGGTCCACCAAGCCATTGAGAAAGGTGTGATACAAATAGATGCACATATTAGTAGTTGTTCTGAAAAATTGGTAGATGGGACATAGTTATGGAGCAACCAATATTAAGTGATATTTGAAAATTTGCACTGACAATTGGCATTAAGAAGCAGACTCTCAGCCTTGAGCCAATGATCTGGGAGGGGTAAGACTCAGCAGAAACTGACAAAAGATGCTGGGATCCTAGAACATTTACAAGAGGGAGTCACACACAGGGAACCTGATAGAGCTAGTAAACAGGACAGGTGTAAGAGGACAAAGTCAGACCAAAAGAAATGGGTTGGTGGTGGCTAATGGTTTATCCTTGTGGGTGGAACAGGGGTTAAGTTCCTTACATTCTAGGTCAGGATTGGTGCTAAATGTCCAGACAAGGCTGAACTTACAATGGGAAGTGGGTCAACGATGCCAACTGTGAGGGTGAAATGGAGTCAGAGACCTATTCTCAGTCAGGGCCTCTTGTCTTTATCAAATGTGTTGGCTTTATTCTATGACTAAGACAAGGGATGATGTCAAACTTTCCCTGCCTCCTTCCCTGGCCAAGTGCTCCATCTAAACCCTGCTGTCAGATGCCCTCTCCTATCTAGCATAAAGGTCATTTGATATCATTCACAGAAGCACTGAAAAAAAACACACTTGAGACAGAGGGATGGTCAGAGACAGACTTCTATTATCCCGGCCACAGAATATTAACCGTCCATGTTTATTACTCAATTTGATGGCCTCTTGTTATGGTTAGCATTTCTTAGTTGGAGGATGAAAAGAATATTAACAAGAGGCAATGCATGTCAGAACCTGCCACTTTTTATGTAGCCTTGCTTTTGAGTGGGCATATTACTGTCTTAACAACTTAAGAGTTTTTATATTAAGAACCCCACCCCCAAATAAAATCCTTTCAGAAACCTAGCAAAACAAGAAGTTCCACATCTTGACCATTCACCAAAGGAGCAAATGCTCACTTGGAGCTGAGAAGGCAATTGACAGCAGTGGAAACAAGAATCAGTAGTGGTAAAGGGGTTGCAGCTGTCAAAAGGAGATGGCTGTAGGCATGAAACAATGAGGCTGAGAGAGAAGCTGGTACTTGGATTTGAACTTGAAAAGCTCCTTCCAGAATTTGTTTACCCATCAAACATTTCCTGGGAACCTTCTGGGCTAAAGGTGTGGACACAGAAGTGAATCAGATGTAGTCCCTGCCCTCAAGTAGCTCTTACAACTGTAGGAGTCATGAGATATGGAAACAATTGTAATGGATTGTGAATTGTGCCATCACGCACTGATGAAAGGCAGTAAAGTGGTTCACCATAATTGGCTCTCTGACCTTGGGCAAGTTATTTAACCCCTCAGTACCCCAATTTCCTATCTGTAAACTGAAAGTAAAATATAGGGGTCATCACCTGTCCGGCTCATCTTGGGTAAAATAGCAAAGTAGGTCATTTCTCAGATATCCCCTCTCTACCCAGGGGACTGTTTGAGGTCTGCTTTTACACATTAAAGAGGATTCAGACCAATGTGAGCATTTGCAGGATGGCTAAGGAGCTAGAAACCAGGTAACATAAAGAATGCTTGAAGTCACTGAATCTGTTTAGACTGGAACAGACTCAGATGAATGTAGTGCCTGACTACAGATTGTCACATCATGCTGGAAGGGAGCAGAGCTGGGACAATGGGTGGAACTTCCAAGAGAATAATACTATTAAAAACCATTTCTGCTCCTGCCTACAAAATATACTCAAAACTGCTTACTTCAACAGCTAAGTTGGATAGAATTTGACCCTGGGCTAATTTTCCAGGGTCATCCTGATTATCATTTCCTCTTCAACTCTCACTGATCCATTCTCCTCATCCCCATGTTCCAGGCTTTCAGTAATACTTGCTGTTCCCTAAGCATGCCTCTGCACTTGCTATTCCCTTCATCTGGAATGCTGTCTCCCCATTGTAATTCAACCTGGTGACCTCCTATGCATCCTTCAAGATCCTGCTCAACTACACCTCCTTCTTTAAGACTTTTGCTGAGGTTCCTGTCCTCCTCTCACATCCGTAAAGTACTTGTTTCTTCTTCTTCTGTACTATTAACAGAAAACAATCACATTGCATTGTAATGAATTACTTTTTTTGTGTCTTCCTTTACTCTAGGGACTGTAACTCCAGTGTTTCCAAAAGAACAGGTATTCATAAATATCTGTGAAACTGAAGAAATAACTTTTATCAGTCCAAAACTGTTGCAATACAACCACAACAAAAACTCCCTTACACTCATTTATGGAGCATAAGAACTAGGAAGATCGGTAGGAGAAAAAAGGGAAGAAGAAAGGGGGGGGGAACAGAAGGGTGAATGAACCATGAGAGACTATGGACTCTGGGAAACAAACTGAGGGCTTCGGGGGGGGGGATGGGATAGGCTGGTGATGGGTATTAAGGAGGGCACATATTGCCTGGTGCAATGGGTGTTATATGCAAGTAATGAATCATGGAACCTTACATCAAAACTAGGGATGTACTGTATGCTGACTAACATAATATAATAAAAAAATTATTACAAAAAAAACTGCCTTACAATAATAAAGGCAAGATTATTTTTTTGCCAAGGTACTTGCAAGGGGATTTCTGTGCTAACAGAAATATTAAAGGCTAAATGAGGTATGAGGACGTTATTCATCCTACAATTCTATGAAGGAGTTGTTATGTTGTGGCTTGTACTTATAGGAATATAAACGCTATGCTTGCAAATTATAGCATTGGGTATGAATCTATTCTTTGACACTCATATACTATGTAATGTTCAGGAAAGTGTCTTCCTTCTCTGTGATTTGATTCCTTTATCCACCGAAGAATAGGATTGGTCTAGTGGAAACAGTGATTTCTAAACTATTCTCTGGAGTGTCTTGTAGCAGAGGCTGCTACAAGAGAAAGATTGCTAGAGGAAATATGTAAAGGAAAGGTACTGCAAGTAGGTCTGCCTCTGCCCTTCTCTCAAATTTGGCTTCAACCTCAATAGAGTTCTTTTGGTCTTTTCCCCTATTAGTTTGTGTTTTGATTTTTGTTTTCTATTATTAAGTGGTGCATGCTTACTATAAAAAATGTCAACCAATACAGAATAACAACAAAAATAATCATAGCATACATGAATATGGTGTTCATTCTCATGTTACACATTGTTCTAGGTACTTTATAAATATTAAATTTAAAACATACACATATGACGTAGAAAGTGCAAAAAACTGCTAAGCTCCTTCACTGACCTTTCTCTGCAGCAATTCCATTCCTCTTCTCTGAGATAACCACTAATTTCCATTTGGTTGGTATCCATTCAGGCTTTTTTCACAGTCATTAAAAAAATTATGCTTTCCATATGCAAGCCTATATATATATATATTTAAGGCTTCATTTATTTTATTTTTTTATTATGTTCAATTAGCCAACATATAGTACATTATTAGTTTTTGATGTAGTGTTCAATGATTCATTAGTTGCGTATAACACACAGTGCTCATCACCACATGTACCCTACTTAATACCCATTTTACCCAGTTACTCCCCTCCCCCCACCCCCTCCCTTCTGTAACCCTCAGTTTGTTTCCCAGAGCCCAGAGTCTCTCATGGTTTGTCTCCCTCTCTTATTTCTTCCCATTCAGATTTCCCTCCTTTCCCTTGTGGTCCTCTGCACTATTCCTTATGTTCCACATATGAGTGAAACCATATGATAATTGTCTTTCTCTGCTTGACCTAATTCACTTAGCATAATCCCCTCCAGTTCCATCCACACTGATGTAAATGGTAGGTATTCATCCTTTCTAATGGCTGAGTAATATTCCATTGTATATATGAACCACATCTTCTTTATCCATTTGTCTGTTGAAGGGTATCATGGCTCCTTCCAGTTTGGCTATTGTGGACATTGGTGCTATGAACATTGGGGTGCATGTGCCCCTTCTTTTCACTACGTCTGTATCTGTGGGATAAATACCTAGTAGTGCAATTGCTGGGTCATAGGGTAGCTGTATTTTTAATGTCTTGAAGAACCTCCATACTGCTTCCCAGAGTGGCTATACCAGCCTACATTCCCGTCAACAGTGTAAGAGGGTTCCCCTTTCTTCACATTTTCACCAACATTTGTTGTGCCCTAACTTGTTAATTTTTGCTACTCTAACTGGTGTAAGGTTGTATCTCATTGTGGTTTTGGTTTGTATTTCCCTGATGCCGAGAGATGTTGAACATTTTTTCATGCGTCTGCTAGCTATTTCTATGTCTTCTTTGGAGAAGGGTCTGTTCATGTCTTCTGCCCATTTCTGCACTAGATTATTTGTTTTTTGGGGTGTTGAGTTTACCAAGTTCTTTATAGATCTTGGATACCAGCCCTTTATCTGTAATTTGCAAATATCTTCTCCCATTCTGTGGGTTGCCCCTTAGTTTTGTTGATTGTTTCCTTTGCTGTGCAAAAGCTTTTCATCTTGATGAAGTCCCAATAATTCATTTTTGCTTTTGTTTCCCTTGCCTTTAGAAATATGTCTTGAAAGAAGTTGCAATGGCCGATGTCAAAGAGGTTACTGCCTATGTTCTCCTCTAGGATTTTGATGGATTCCTGTCTCACATTGAGGTCTTTCAACCATTTCGAGTTTATCTTTGTGTATGGTGTAAGAGAATGATCCAGTTTCATTCTTCTGCATGTGGCTGTCCAATTTTCCCAGCACCATTTATTGAAAAGACTGTCTTTTTTCCATTGGATATTTTTCCTGCTTTGTCAAGGATTAGTTGGCCATAGAGTTGAGTGTCTGTTTCTGGAGTCTCTATTCTTTTCCATTGATCTATATGTCTGTTTTTGTGCCAATATCATGCTGTCTTGGTGATCACAGCTTTGTAATATAGCTTGAAGTCAGGCACTGTGATATCCTCAACTTTGGTTTTCTTTTTCAACAATCTCCTGGCTATTTGGGGTCTTTTCTGGTTCCATGCAAGTTTTAGGATTGTTTGTTCCAGCTCTATGAAGAATGTCAATGTTATTTTGTTGAAAATAACAATGTTATTTTGTTGAATTGCACTGAAAGTGTAGATTGCTCTGGGCAGCATAGACATTTTCACAATGTTTATTCTTCCAACCCCTGAGAATGGAATGTTTTTCCATCTCTTTGTGTCTTCCTCAATTTCTTTCATAAGTGTTTTGTAGTTTTTAGAGTACAGATCCTTTACATCTTTGGTTAGGTTTATTCCTATGGATCTTATGCTTTTTGGTGCTATTGTAGATAGAATTGATTCCTTGATTTCTCTTTTTTCAGTTGGATTGTTAGCATATAGACATGCAACTGATTTCTGTGCATTGATTTTTTATCCTGCCACTTTGCTGAATTACTGTATGAGTTCCAATAACTTGGGGGTGGAGTCTTTTGGGTTTTCCACATAAAGTATCATGTCATCTGTGAAGAGGGAGCATTTGACTTCTTCTTTGTCAATTTGAATGTTTTTTATTTCTTTTTGTTATCCGATTGCTGAGGCTAGGACTTCTCATACTATGTCTAACAGTAGTGGAGGGAATGGGCATCCCTGTCATGTTCCTGACCTTAAGGGAAAAGCTCTCAGTTTTTCCCCATTGAGAATGATATTCACTGTGGGCTTTTCATAGATGGCTTTTATGATATTGAGGTATGTTCTTCTATCTCTAAATTTTGAAGAGTTTTAATTAGTAAAGAATGCTGTATTTTGTCAAATGCTTTTTCTGCATCAATTGTGAGAGGATCTTATGGTTCTTGTTTCTTCTTTTGTTAATGTGATCTATCACGCTGATTGGTGGATGTTGAACCACGTTGCATCCCAAGAATTAACCCCACCTGGTCACGGTGAATAATTCTTTTAATGTACTGTTGAATCCTAGAGGAGTCCAAGATGGCAGAGGAGTAGGAGACCTTAATTTTGTCTGATCTCAGGAATTCAGCTAGATAGCTATCAAATCATTCCGAACACCTGTGAACTCAACCGGAGATCAAAGAAAAGAATAGCTGCAACTCTATGAATAGAAAAATGACCATTTTCTACAAGGTAGGAGGTGCAGAGAAGTGACTCCAAGGTGATATATGGCAAGATAGACTGCAGGGGGAGGGACCGTACATCAACTGGTTACCAGCAAATGATAGCAACAAAGCACAAAATTGGAACTTTTAGAAGTCTGCTCCGGTGTGGGACGTTGCTCAGGCAGCTAAGTTCAGGGATGCAACCCTCATGGGGACAGGGTGGTCTCAGGTCTCATGGTCAAAGGAAGACCTGAGCTGCTTGAGAGTGGCAGAGCTCCCAGGTATTGGAGTGGGGAAGCCAGCTATATATATTTTCATATAAGTAGACTCATACTCTTTATGTTATCCTGCAGTTCTCTTCTTTACTCATCAGACAAATTGTCGCCTCTGTGCATATTGAGCTGCTTCACTCTTGTGTAAGGCTACATTATATTCTATTATCTAACAGTACCATAATGTACCTAATAAGCTCTCAGTTGTCTGATTTTTAAGTTGCTTCAAATATTTTACAATTACAATATTACATGGAATATCCTAGGACATATCTTTTTGCAAATGTGGAAAATTCTTCCATAAAACAAATTTCAAAAGGAAAAATAACACAACATAATCATTTACATTTTGTCATTCTTCCAAATTGACATCCCAAAATAAGTGCACCAATTTAAGCTTTTATCAATGGGTTTTCCTATAACTTCACCAATGCTGGATAATATAATTCTTTAAAATCTTTCCCAATATGATGCATTAAAAATATCTTATAGTTGATTTTATTTGCATTTTCTTGATTACTAGTGCACTTGAGCTTCTTCTCATATATTTATTGGCCATTTGTATTTGTTCTGTGAACTGCTTTTTTCCACTATTTGTACTTTTTCTTTTATAATTCCTAGACTCTCTATGCTTGTTACAGATGTTAATCCTTCCTCCGTTAATAACATTGCTTTCATATCTTGGCTACTATGAATAGTGTTGCAACAAAACATGAGAAGGTGATATCTCCTTAAAATACTGATTTCATTTCCTTTGGATATATACCCAGAAGTGGTATTTCTGGATCATATGGTATTTCTATTTCTAATTTTTTAGGAACATTCACACTGTTTTCCATAGTGGCTATACTGACTTACATTCTCAGTGCATAGGATTCCATTTTCTTCACATCCTTGCCAACAACAGTTATCTCTTGCTGCTTTAAAAAAGTTATTTAGGGGCCCCTGGGTGGCTCAGTCCTTAAGCATATGCCTTCAGCTCGGGGCGTGATCCCAGGGTCCTGGGATCAAGCCCTGCAGAGGGCTCGCTGCTCCACTGGGAGCCTGCTTCTTCCTCTCCCACTCCCCCTGCTTGTGTTCCCTCTCTCACTGGCTGTCTCTCTCTCTCTGTCAAATAAATAAATAAAATCTTTTAAAAAATAAAAAATATATTTAAAATATATTTAAAATTCAGTTTAATTAACATATAACATATTATTAGTTTCAGAGGCATAGTTTAGTGATTCATCAGTTGCATATAACACCCAGTGTTCTTTGCATTAAGTGCCCTCCTTAATGCTCATGATCCAGTTACCCTATCCCCCACCCACTTCCCCTCCAGCAACCTTCAGTTTGTTTCTTGCTGCTTTTTAAAATTTTATTTTATAATAGTCATCTTAACATATAGCAGGTGATATCTCATTGTGGTTTTTGTTTACATTTCTCTGATGATTAGTGAGTGATGTTGAGCACCTTGCATATACCTGTTGGCCATTTGTATGACCTCTTTTGGGAAATTTGTATTGATGTACTAATTTCACTTTAATTGGGTTATTGATTGGTTGATTGATTTGCTATTGAGTTGCCATTTGAGACAATAAGGTTGAACCTGGGGAACACCATGCTAAGTGCAATAAGCCAGACACAGAAAGACAAATATTGCATGGTTTCACTTATATATGGAATCTAAAAAAATCAAACTCATAAGAACAGAAAGCAGAATGGTAGTTGCCAGGGATTGGGGAATGGAAGAAATGGGGAGAAGTTGATATCAAAAGGTACAAAGGTTGAGTTATGCGGGATAAACTCTGAAGATCTAATGTACATTGTGGTGATTATAGTTAACACTGTATTGTATATTTGATACTTGCTTAGGAAGTTGAAATATCAAAACTATGTGAGGTGATGGGTATGTTAATTATCTTGATTGCGTTGGTCATTTTGTATTGTATATGCATATCAAAACATTATATACACCTTAAACGTATACAACTTTTATTTGTCAAATATACCTCAGTAAAGCTGGGGAAAAAAATAGAAGATACGAAGGAATAACCTTCACAAGACTGGTGTTCAATCCAAGTGAAGAAAACCACAAAATTTTACTGAGAGATAAGAAAAAAAATAATTGAATATATGTACATATGTACAAACATCTGAGAAAAATACATATTATAAAGCTACCAAAACGAAAGTTTATTAGAAGAAAGTTTTTTAACTCTATTTTTTTGGGCTGAGAGTGAAAACCTCAGGATTATCTCAGTGGCTCCCAAACCTAACTGATTATCCTAATCAACTGGTTAGCTTTCAAGAAATTCCAATTCCCATGTCCTGTGGTTTTGAGTGGACCCCTTTTTCTCTTGCGCAGTTAGGTTTGGGGGCCCTCAGCCTAAGTGGTTTTTTTTTAAGATTTTATTTATTTATTTGAGAAAGAGAGATAGCAACAGCGAGCATGAGTGAGCATGAGCAAGCAAGAACTGGGGGGGGAAGGGAGAATCAGACTCCCCTGCTCAACAGGGAGCCCAAGGTGGGGATGGTTCCCAGGACCCTGGGAGCATGACCTGACCCAAAGGGAGACACTTAGCCAACTGAGCCACTCAGGTGCCCCAGCCTAGGTGATTTTGAATATCCCTTTTAGGTATCTGCCATTCTCTGCTTTCCTTCTCTTCAGTTATTACTTGCTGCTTACATTGCTTTCTTTAGTAGTGCAGTGAAGTAGGATCAGAGCAGGCCACAGTTTCTTCCAAATATTAGGCCTGTTCATCCCAGAAGCATGCCATGTAGTCTAGGTTACTTATACATTGGCTGATAATAGACAACCACTAAACCACCCTCTACCACTCACTTGTCCTTCCAGAAATCCTTTGATGAATTTGGGAGAAAGCTGATTTTGCTTTCTGCTAACTGTGTGCTGCAAGGAAGCTTGTATCATTAGGGTAATCCTCATAAGGCAGTCCACAGCCAGGTTGCAAACCACACCCAGGCCCATGCTTCTCAGCCTTCTTCATGACCTACTTTGCTAGGCGGGGTACTGGCTTTTGCTTTGTTACAACTCTAGATTTTCCAGGAATTGCTGCTCGATGATCCAGCTGATCCAGAGATAACCTTGCAATCTCTTACCCAGAAAGGAAGTGTGGGGATTAGAAGATTCTGCTAGGCCTCCTATCTGGCATTGTAAGTGGGGAAATGAAACTGTGACCATGGCTGTTCAAACCATATCATTAAAATTTAACAATAAGCTAATGATAGAGGTAAAATTTTCTGAGTACTTACTGTACTGAAACACTTTATGCATATTCTGCGTATTTTTGCCAGTCTTCATAATAATATTGTGAGCTATAAATTACTATCCCCAGTTTTGAGGTTAGGGAATTGATATTTAGAGAGGTAGAGCTACTTGTCTAAGGTCACTCACTTAGAAGCCCAAATGGAGGGAAGAGTGTAGTGTGGCCTGAATTTAAAAAAAAAAAATATATATATATATATATACCTTGGAACTAAGCAGAGTTCAAACTCCAGCCATGCTACCTGCTAGATGAGTGACCTTAGGCAAGTCACTTTTCTTTTCAGCTTTCTTATATGTTGAATGGAAATAATTGCCTTATCTCCTTTAGAGTTATTGTAAGAATTAAGTGTAATAATAATAATGGTTGTAAAGCACTTGGCTTGGAGCAAATATTCAGGAAATGGTAACTCTTATTACCTGAGATCACCATAACCTGCATTGTAACCCAAGTATTTGGATCCAACTCAGGCTCTGAATCTTTGTCATTAAAAACCAGGTAAAGATACTGCTGTGCAAGACTTGTAACATGCAGAAAAATGGTCTGGGAGGATCTTTTACCCAATGCAAGAGAGCTCAATACCCTATCCTACTGCATCAACTGTTATGGAAAGATTAATGTTGAAAAATCTTGCCCCATGGCTTATGAGCAAGAGGCTTGACTTGACTGGTTCTGAGAATGAAAGCACACTCACTGGTCTATTGCTTCTCTTTTAGTCTCATTTCTTTTTCTTCCTTATATAGCTTTTCAATCTAATAAAACAATACACACTACACAGCTATTGTGTACAAAACTCTGCACTGGAATTATTTATCAAACATTTTCTCATATAGCCCTCAGAACACTTTGACATAGAGGTAGGCATTATTTCCATTTAACTGCTGATAAAACTGAGTTGAAGTTCACAGAGGTCAAGGGACTTGCTCAAGGTCATATAGTTAATGACTGGCAGAGCTGGAATTTGAAGCCTGATTATGGCCTCTCAAACTGGCCTTCATGCCCGTCTTAGTTAATAACCTCTTTACATTCCTCCCTCACCCCCTTGATACAGAAGCACGTACATACACAGTCCAAGAAGTCTTCCCAATCTAGGTGACTAAAGAGTCTGTTTGTTCCTCCAATCTTTTATCATTTTGCTTGAGGCCCTCCAGTGGGGCATGGTATGGGGTGTGCTGTTCCCTTGTGAGACAGGGCCTGGGAATGTTTAAATACAGACAGATATGAGTTTGAATTCTAGGCTCTTCTGCTTGCTTTCTGTGTGACTTCTCATAAATAGAATTCAGAACCTAACATTTCTGTGTTTAAAACCTTACAGCATCTTTTTCCCATTGCTTTTCAAATAAAGTCCAGGGTCTTTATATTAGCCTACAAAGTCTTATGTAGCCTAGGCCTCTCTGACTTCATTTCATAACACCCTCTGCTTTGCTGATAACTCTAGACAGTGTTGCTCTTTCTGTTCTTTAAATAGTTCATTCTAATCTTGGGGTGTTTGCACAAAATACCCTTTTTCTGGAACTCTTTAACATGACTGGTTTTGTCTTCTATTTTCAGGTCTCAGCTTCAACATTCTCTCCATAGAGAGGCATTTCCTAAAAAAACTATCTAAGCTACCTGTGGTCTCTATCCAATTAATTCATATTCATTACTTCATTGTTTTCTCCATAGCATTTATTGCTATTTAACATTTTGTTATTTGCTTATGTTTAGTTATTTATTTTCTGTTTCTGCTGTATGTTTGTGACTGCAGGGACTTTTCTGAGTTATTCCCTGTTATTTAAAAATTTTTGGTTATTATTTTGTCTTAAGTTTTTATATTTTAATTCCAGTATAGTTTACATGCAGTGTTATTACTTTAAGGTTCATTGTGATATTTTAGTACTCAAAACAGAGCCTGGATCATAGCAGATGTTGAATAAATATCCATTGAATAAATAAACAAATGCAGTTCTCCTAAGTCTGATCTGTGAGTAAGGGTAGTCATAATTGAGTATCTTTGAAGAACTTAGCACAGTATTTAGTAGTATTCATTCCTCTGTGCTCTTGCAGTCAAGATTGCTGTACTGATTTGTGGATTCCCTTTGAGTTTTTCTGTTAGGCCCAAGCACCTGACTTCTGGTGGGCTAGAAGCTGAAGGATCTGTCCATAGATAGGCATCCTATCTTCTTCCCCTCTCTGGGCTTGTTGTAGGAAGCCCTTTGTGGTATGGAGGTCACTGAATCATCAATGCCAAACAGCCTGGGCTTCACTGGAGATTCCCAAACACAGCCCAGTCTGGGACTGACACCATTCTTAATCAGCACAGATACATATATCACACCCTTCTATACTTGCAGTTGTTACTCTTGGTCATTCACCATGTTAGAGGAAGAAGAGGGATCCTCACTAAATGGCAGTGGTGTAAAGAACATAGGACATCATGTGGTAGACCCCAATCCCCATTTATGGATGGGGAAACTGAGGCCCAAGGAGGATAAGAGATTTCCCCAGGAGCACCAGAATTAGAATGATAATTCCTTATCCCTGGTCCAATATCAGGAGCCCATTTCTATTTTCTCCAAACACAGTACTGTGCTCTCAGTAATTCTTTACTGTGGGGGGTGAATCTGAGGTGGGAGACAGGCAGGGCATGTGGAGTTTGAAGAAATGTACCTGAAATGCTTACTAAAAGGAAATTGGGGCAAAATTGTTTTGAGATAGGGAATATTTCAAAATTAGAGTGAGGATGCATACAGAGTGCATGGGTTAACAGAGTTGAGAGGTATGGTAATTTAGCTCTCCTCCATACTTCTAATAGCTACATTTAACAGAATAATTATCATTTGCATAGTGATGGCTACTGCTCTTTCTGCCACTGGCAATATGGTAATAGTTGGAACAATAGTAATAATTGCTACCAGTTGTTGTTGATGTTCCAGGCACAGTGCATTACCTGAGCACACTAACATTTCTAGAACTTTACAGAAAATCCCTCTGCCTGGAATACATTCTGCTATATGTCTTGCTTCTCTTCTACTCATTCTGTAGGAGAATCTCAGGCATCTTGCTCCAGGAGTCATTACCTATTCCCATGTACGTAGGGTTAGTTCACCTTTGTCTTTGTGCAAACCTCTGTCCCACTTATCCCACTATATGGCCATTATTTTCCTCACTCACTTAGACCATAAGCCTCTTGAGAGTGAAACTATGTCTTCTTAATCTGACAGAACCTAGTTATTATGTTATTAGTAAATATTTCATACATCAATAAATGATTAAATTTCCACTTGATCTTCATTAGTCACTCCTTGGGAAAGTTAGCAGGAATTATATTCCTAAGGCAATGGATGTCACACTTCAGTATTCATTAGAACATTTTACATGCTTACTGAATTTTTTTAAATTTTGACATTTTTTTTTTCTTTTTTAAAAGATTTTTATTTTTACATCCTACTATAAAAAGAACTTGGGGTAAGTTGTTGGGAAATCTTGCCCTAATCTTAGTTTCTTTTTTTTTTTTTTTTTTTTTTATAATTAATTTTATTTTATTATATTATGTTAATCACCATACAGTACATCCCCTGATTCTGATGTAAAGTTTGATGCTTCATTAGTTGCGTATAACACCCAGTGCACCATGCAATACGTGCCCTCCTTACTACCCATCACCAGTCTATCCCATTCCCCCACCCCCTCCCCTCTGAAGTCTTCAGTTTGTTTCTCATAGTCCATAGTCTCTCATGTTTCATTCCCCCTTCTGATTACCCCCCTTTTCTTTATCCCTTTCTTCCCCTACCGATCATCCTAGTTCTTATGTTCCATAGATGAGAGAAATCATATGATAATTGTCTTTCTCTGCTTGACTTATTTCACTTAGCATTATCTCCTCCAGTGCCGTCCATGTTGCAGCAAATGTTGAGAATTCGTTCTTTCTGATAGCTGAGTAATATTCCATTGTATATATGGACCACAGCTTCTTAATCCAGTCATCTGTTGAAGGGCATCTCGGCTCCTTCCATGATTTGGCTATTGTGGACAATGCAGCTATGAACATTGGGGTGCATATGGCCCTTCTCTTTACTACGTCTGTATCTTTGGGGTAAACACCCAGTAGTGCAATGGCTGGGTCATAGGGTAGTTCAATTTTTAACTTTTTAAGGGACCTCCACACTGTTTTCCAGAGTGGCTGTACCAACTTGCATTCCCACCAACAATGTAGGAGGGATCCCCTTTCTCCACATCCTCTCCAACAATTGTTGTTTCTTGCCTTGTCTATCTTTGCCATTCTAACTGGCGTAAGGTGGTATCTCAGTGTGGTTTTGATTTGAATTTCCCTGATGGCTAATGATTTTGAACATTTTTTCATGTGTCTGTTAGCCATTTGTATGTCTTCATTGGAAAAGTGTCTGTTCATATCTTCTGCCCATTTTATGATTTGTTTATTTGTTTCTCGTGTATTGAGTTTGAGAAGTTCTTTGTAGATCTTGGATACCAGTCCTTTATCTGTGGTGTCCTTTGCAAATATATTCTCCCATTCCGTGGGCTGTCTCTTAGTTTTTTTGACTGTTTCCTTGGCTGTGCAGAAGCTCTTTATCCTGATAAAGTCCCATAAGTTCATTTTATCTTTTATTTCTCTTGCCTTTGGAGATGTGTCGTGAAAAAGGTTGCTCTGGCCGATGTCATAGAAGTTGTTGCCTATGTTCTCCTCTAGAATTTTGATGGATTCCTGTCTCACATTGAGGTCTTTCATCCATTTGGAGTTTATTTTTGTGTATGGTGTGAGAGAGTGGTCAAGTTTCATTCTTTTGCATGTAGCTGTCCAATTTTCCCAGCACCATTTATTGAAGAGACTGTCTTTTTTCCACCGGATGTTTTTTCCTGCTTTATCAAAGATTAGTTGCCCAAAGAGCCGAGGGTCCATTTCTGGGTTCTCTATTCTGTTCCATTGGTCGATGTGTCTGTTTTTGTGCCAGTACCATGCTGTCTTTGTGATCACAGCTTTGTAGTACAGCTCGAAATCCGGCATTGTGATGCCCCCAGCTTTGTTTTTCCTTTTCAACAGTTCCTTGGAGATTCGGGGCCTTTTCTGGTTCCATACAAATTTAAGGACTATTTGTTCCAGTTCTTTGAAAAATGTCCTCGGTATTTTGATCGGGATAGCATTGAAAGTGTAGATTGCTCTGGGTAGTATGGACATTTTAACTATGTTAATTCTTCCAATCCATGAGCATGGAATATTTTTCCATCTTTTTATGTCTTCCTCAATATCTTTCAAAAGTGATCTATAGTTTCTAGCATATAGGTCCTTTACGTCTCTGGTTAAGTTAATTCCAAGGTAACGCATGGTTTTTGGTGTTATTGTAAATGGGATGGATTCCCTAATTTCTCTTTCTTCAGTCTCGTTATTCGTGTATAGAAATGCAACTGATTTCTGGGCATTGATTTTGTATCCTGCCACCTTACTGAATTGTTCTATAACTTCTAATAGTTTGGGAGTGGATTCCTTTGGGTTTTCCATATAGAGTATCATGTCATCTGCAAAGAGAGACAGTTTGACTTCTTCTTTGCCGATTTGGATACCTTTGATCCCTTTTTGTCTTCTGATTGCTGTTGCAAGGACTTCTAGTACTATGTTGAATAATAGTGGCGAGAGTGGGCATCCTTGTCGTGTTCCTGATCTTAAGGGAAAGGCTTCCAGCTTTTCCCCATTGAGAATAATGCTTGCAGTAGGCTTTTCATAGATGGCTTTTATGAGATTGAGAAATGTACCCTCTATTCCTACACTCTGAAGGGTTTTAATCAGGAAAGGATGCTGTATTTTGTCAAATGCTTTTTCTGCATCAATTGAGAGGATCATATGGTTCTTGAGTCTTTTCTTGTTGATATGATGTATCACATTGATTGATTTGCGAGTGTTGAACCATGCTTGCATCCCAGGTATGAATCCCACTTGGTCATGATGGATAATCCTTTTAATGTACTGTTGGATTCTATTAGCAAGGATCTTGTTGAGGATTTTGGCATCCATATTCATTAGAGAAATCGGTCTGTAATTCTCCTTTTTGAGGGGGTCTTTGCCTGGTTTGGGGATCAAGGTAATATTAGCCTCATAGAATGAGTTTGGTAGCTTTCCTTCTGTTTCTATTTTTTGAAATAGCTTTAGGAGAATAGGTATTATTTCTTCTTTGAATGTTTGGTAGAATTCCCCAGGAAAACCGTCTGGGCCTGGAGTTTTATTATTTGGAAGGTTGTTTATCACTGACTCAATTTCTTCATAGTTAATTGGCCTATTTAAGAAATCTATTTCTTCCTGTTTCAGTCTTGGTAGTTTATAGGTTTCCAGGAAGGCCTCCATCTCTTCCAGATTGTTTAGTTTTTTGGCATATAGCTGTTGATAAAAGTTTCTAATAATCCTTGCAATTTCAATGGTGCTGGTCGTGACCTCTCCCTTTTCAGTCATAATTTTAATAATCTCAGTCCTTTCTCTTTGTTTTTGGACAAGTTTTGCCAGTGGTCTATCAATTTTATGGATTCTCTCAAAGAACCAGCTTCTAGTCCTGTTGATCTGCTCTACTGTGGTTCTGGTCTCTAATTCATTGATTTCTGCTCTAATCTTGGTCAACTCCTTCCTTGTCAGTGGGTTAGGCCTGTCCCTCTGTTGCTGTTCCAGTTTCTTGAGGTGAGAATATAGAAACTGCATTTTAGATTTTTCTATTCTTTTGAGTGAGGCTTGGATGGCTATGTATTTCCCCCTTAGGACTGCCTTTGCAGTATCCCATAGGTTTTGGACCGTTGTGTATTCATTCTCGTTGGTCTCCATAAATTGTTTAATTTGTTTTTTGATTTCCTGGTTTATCGAGTCATTCTTGAGCAGGATGGTTCTTAGCCTCCAAGTGTTTGAGTTTCTTCCAGGTTTTTCCTTGTGGTTGAGTTCCAATTTCAGAGCGTTGTGGTCTGAGAATATGCAGGGGATAATTTCAATCTTTTGGTATTGGCTGAGACCTGTTTTGTGTCCCAGAGCATGATCTATTCTTGAGAATGTTCCATGGGCATTTGAATAGAATGAGTATTCTTTGGTTCTGGGGTGTAGTGTTCTATATATATCTATGAGGTCCAACTCGTCGAGTATGGCATTCAAAGCCTTTGATTCTTTGCTTAGTTTTTGCCAGGGTGTTCTGTCTATTTCTGATAGTGGGGTGTTGAGGTCCCCTACTATTACTGTGTTCTTATCTATATGTCTCTTTATTTTGGTTAAGAGTTGGCTTGTGTATCTTGCTGCTCCCCTGTTGGGGGCATATATATTAATAATTGTCATATCCACTTGTTGAATACTTCCTTTAAGAATAATATAGTGCCCTTCTGTATCTCTCTCTATGGCCTCTAGTTTAAAATCCAGTCTATCTGATATGAGAATTGCTACTCCAGCTTTCTTTTGAGGTCCATTTGCGTGGAAGATGGTACTCCATCCCCTTACTCTAAGTCTGAATGCATCTTTGGGTTCAAAATGAGTCTCTTGTAGACAGCAAATGGATGGGTCATGTCTTTTTATCCAATCTGCAACCCTGTGGCGTTTTATGGGAGAGTTTAAGCCATTTAGATTGATAGAGATTATTGACAGATATGATTTTAATGATGCCATTTCTCTTTAAAGTCTTTGTATCGGTTGTGACTTGCTGCTCTGTATCACTCTTGGGGCCTTTTTACCTTTATAGAGCCCCCCTTAATATCTCCTGTAGGGCTGGTTTCGTGGTTACGAAATTGGTTAATGATTGGCGATTTTGGAACGTCTTTATTTCTCCATCAATTCTGAATGACAGCTTTGCTGGATAAAGGATCCTTGGCTGCATGTTTTTCTCTGAAAGAGCTTTAAAAATGCCCCCCCAAGCCTTTCTCTCATTCCAGGTCTCTGTAGACAGGTCTGACGTAATCCTGATACCTTTGCCTTGGTACGTGAGAAATTTCTTTGCCCTGGCCGCTTTCAATACTGTATCCTTGGATCTAATATTTGCGAATTGCACTATGACATGCCGTGGCGTAGGTTTGTCCTGGTTGAGCTTGGATGGGGTCCTCTCTGCCTCTTGGACACGAATGCTTGTTTCCCTTGCTAGATTAGGGAAGTTTTCAGCTACAATTTGTTCAAATATCTCTTCTAGACCTCTGTTTTTCTCCACCCCTTCAGGGATGCCGATGATTCTGACATTGGATCGTTTCATAGAGTCAGTAATCTCCCGTAATCTACATTCGTGGGCGTGGATTTTTTTAAGACCAGCTTCTATTTTCGTTTTTTCTTCTACTAACCCATCCTCCAATTCGCTAACGCGTTCCTCTGCCTCGGTGACCCTGGCCGTCAGAGCCTCTAGTTTTGACTGTATTTGGCCCACTGAGTTTTTAATTTCTGTCAGATTCGCTCTCATTTCTGCCCTTAGGGATTCTATATTCTCAGCAACGCTTTCTCTGATGCTTTTTTCAAGTTTACTCATCATCTTGACCATTGTTGCTCTGAATTCCATTTCTGATAATTGGGATACATCCATATGTATTAATTCTGTGGCCGAGGCCA
>NC_048238.1:48985750-49012625 GCF_002007445.2 Ailuropoda melanoleuca | reverse complement strand
GGCTCCCCGCTTCGTACCTCGATACTCAGCGCTGGAGATGTTCATTTGTAGAGATCCAGATGTATCTTCCTGCGTCTCAGGCTGATTCCGTGGATATTCCTGCTGGTGGTACCTATCCAGCTCAACTCAGGGGACCGGCTGAAAAAGGGGTCCCCTACTCCTCCGCCATCTTAACCTCTCTCAAATTTTGACATTTTTTTGATAACAGGCAGAAAAAAGAGAGCTATTCCAGTTAGGAAAAAGAGCAATAGAATTGGCAGGATGTGGAATGTTTTCTTTAGTGTGGTCTTGGTGGCATTTTTAGTAATTTTTTTTATCAAATATGGACTGGTGGTGTTTCAGAGCCTCCCAAGTTTGCCTTGGTAGTTGCATTGAATACTAACTTTTATATTAATTCAGGGAAGAGGAGAAGGAGAAAGTCAGGAAAGAGTGGATGGTTTATTTATTTTTTGTTTTGTTTTGCTTTGTTTTATAGCTGCAAACAAACAGTGGTGTAGAAAACCATTACAGAGTTGGAGGACTTGAACTTTGTGGACCAGCGCCCATTAAAAGGGCTTTCAAGTGGTCAGAAAAGCAGAAGCCATGAAAAGGTCAACATTCCTATAGCACACTCCTTGAAAGGATGACACTGATTACATAATACCAATAATAGCCAACACTAAATTTCTATAGTGCTTACTCTGTGACAGACACAGTCTTAACATACTTCCATGTCTTCACTCTTTTAAACCTTGTAACAGTCTATGGGTTAAGTACTGTTATTATCACTTGCACTTTCAGATAAAGAAACTAAGCCACAGAGAGGTCAGGTGACTTGCTCAGGGTCACACATACATTATGTGACAGGACCTAGATTCAATTTAGGATGTCTGGTTCCAGAATATGTCCCATCACCACTGTGCTACACTGATCCTCAGGTTTGAGTAAAACCCCTCAGGAGGCAGGAAGATAACATATCTTTGTTTTGGGGTACTTTTAATCCCTAATAAGGTTCAGGTCTCCTCCATCACCTTTTGAGTAAAACTGATAAACTGAAAACTTCAGATTGTCATTGACTAGCTTTTCCTGGCTCTTCCTTCCTCTACTCTCCCTCCATATAACACTAGCTATGCTAGTAGATTTAAAGTTTATACTCTCTTTTAGGGAATTTCTATGACCTAGACTCTAAATACAATAATTACCTGTAACAGGTACATAGCATTTCCATATCCATTTTCTCATGTAATCCTCAACAGTTTTGTGGGTAGGCTTGGCATGGATTATTGTCATCATTTTACATCTAGGAAATTTGAGGCCCAGAGAGGGTAAATGACTTGCCCAAGGTCACACAATAAGTTAACAGCAGAACCTATGTCAGTCAATTAGCCCACATATATTTATTGAACACCTATTAGGTACCAGACATTGTTCTAGTCATGATTCCAAGACCTTCTGACTCTAACTCTGGTGCTGTAGCAAATATACCACTTTCTTTGCTTTCATCGAAGGTATGCAGAATGTTTACCTAGGTTCCATGAGTAGGGGAGAGAATAAGCATTTGTTGAGTCCTCACCCTGCACCAGGGTAAGAATTTTATTTGCATTTGTTTTATTGTATCCTTCTACCAATACTGAAAGTTTGGGACTTGTAAGTACATTTAGAATGAGAAAGCAGAGGAGTGAAACAAATCTCAGTTTGAGTTGGCTCCCTTTTTTCTCTCTAGACTTCCATGTCAGGCTTGGGCTGCAGCTCTGGAATGTTTCTCTGACATACTTTGCTGAAAGCATTTCCAAGAATGCTGAACCCAACATGAACACATCTTTTCATTTATCTTTTGCTGCTTCCCTGGGTCTCTCCATAGAACCATAAACAAGCAAGTAGAAAGCAATTAGGTTAGTGAAGAAGAAAGGAAATGTGGCCTAGATTTTGGATTATATTTTGGGTTCCTAGTCCCACTAATGCTCAGTGTGCCCTCCAAGTCCAGGTCATAGATGGATGGAAAGGCTCTCCTGCAGCAGTCTTCTGAGACATGGCCTAGTTCTGGTGCTCAAGTTCTGCTGGCTCCTTCAGCTGCTTTTCTCATTCCTCAAGTTGTATCATTCAGAGAATGAAAGGTTGAGAAAGACAAAAGTGTGTGCGAGGGGAAGCTTGCTCAAAACTAACTATATCATGAATCTAAAGGGGACTGAGTTCATGTCTGTTGAGATGGTGTCTCTTGTTACCTTTTGGGAAAGGTCTGAGGGTCAGCGTCTTGCTGAAATTTTCTCTGGTGGTGGCCAGGCCTCAGTGGATGACATAATATAGTACTTAAGAAATGACATGTCTCAGGTCATCTTGCTTACTTGTTTTAACTCAAAGGCAAAGGGACTTCTCACTCTTGGCCATCACTTGCCTCCCAGTCCTTGGGCCTTAGTACCTTAAACTTTGAGGACAATTTTGGAATCATGGAGTCTTTTCACCAGAAAAATATGCTAGAATAATTTTTCTACCCCTTGTCTCAGATCATGATTCCACTTGACTGTTTAGACTTAAATCCATCTGTTAGTAAAGATTCTTCAGGAAAGGGATTCCACAACCATCTCTGATTAACCCAATAAAATTAGACAACAAAAAGAAATAAACAGTATCCAAATTGATAAAGAATAAAAAATTTTTCACTATTTGCCAATGATATGATTCTCAAATAGAAACACTAACAACTCCACCAAAATCTACTAAAACTGGTAAATGATTCAGTAAAGACGCAGGATACAAAATCAATGTGCAGAAATCCATTGCATTTCTACACACTGATAATGAAGCAGCAGAAAGATAAATTAAGAAAACAATCCCATTTACAATTGTTCCCCAAATAGTAAGATACAGAATAATAAACCTAACCAAAGAGATGAAAGACTTGTACCCTGAAAACTATAAAATACTGATGATAAAATTGAAGAAGACACAAAGAAGGGGAAAGGCATTCCATGCTCATGGATTGGAAGAGCAAACATTGTTAAAATGTCTATACTGCCCAAAGCAATCCACACATTTAATGCAGTCCCTATCAAAATGACAATAGCATTTTTCACAGAACTAAAACAAACCATCCTGAAATTTGTATGGAACCACAAAACACCCCAAATAGCCAAAGCGATCTTGAAAAAGAAAAGCAAAACTGGAGGTATCACAATTCTAGACTTCAAGCTGTATTACAGAGCTGAAGAGATCAAAACAGTATGGTTCAGGCACAAAAATAGACACATAGATCAATAGAACAGAATAGAAAACCCAGAAATGAACACACAACTATATGGCCAATTATCTTAGACAAATTAGGAAAGACTAATGGGGAAAAGGACACTATTTTCAACAAATGGTGTTGGGAAACCTGGACAGCAACATGAAAAAGGATGAAACTAGACCACGTTCTTACACCATACACAAAAATAAATTTAAAAATAAAGACCTAAATATGAGACCTGAAACCATACAATCCTAGAAGAAAGCACAGACATTGGCTGTAGCAACATTTTTCTGGATGTCTCCTGAGGCAAGGGAAATAAAAGCAAAAATAAACTACTGGGATAATATAAAAATAACAAGGTTCTGCACAATGAAGGAAACAATCAACAAAACTAAAAGGCCAACTACAGAATGGGAGAAAATAATTGCAAATGACATATCCAATAAAAGACTAGTGTCCAAAACATTTAAAGAATTTATACAACTAAGTTTTTTTGACTGTTTCCTTGGCTGTGCAGAAGATTTTATCTAGATGAAGTCCCACAAGTTTATTTTATCTTTTGTTTCTCTTGCCTTTGGAGATATGTCATGAAAAAAGTTGCTTTGGCCAACGTCATAGACGGTGCTGCCTAAGTTTTCCTCTAGGATTTTAATGGATTCCTGTCTCACATCGAGGTCTTTCGTCCATTTGGAGTTTATCTTTGTGTATGGTGTGAGAGAGTGGTCAAGTTTCATTCTTTTGCATGTAGCTGTCCAATTTTCCCAGTACCATTTATTGAAGAGACTGTCTTTTTTCCACCAGATGATTTCTCTCATCTATGGAACATAAGAACTAGGAGGATCGGTGGGGGAAGAAAGCAATGAAGATGGGGGGTAATCAGAAGGGGGAATGAAGCATGAGAGACTATGGACTCTGAGAAACAAACTGAGGGCTTCAGAAGGGAGGGTCGTGGGGGAATGGGATAGACTGGTGATGGGTAGTAAGTAGGGCATGTATTGCATGGTGCACTGGGTGTTATACGCAACTGATGAATCATCAAACTTTACATCAGAAACCAGGGATGTACTGTATGGTGACTAACGTAATATAATAAAAGAACATTATTAAAAAAAAGAATTTATACAACTTAACACTCAAAAGCAAATAATCCAATTAAAAAACATGCAGGAGAAATGAACAGACACTTCTCCAAAGAACACATCCAGATAGCCAACATACACATGAAAAGATAGTCAACATCACTCATTATCAGGGAAATGCAAACCTCCACACTTTGGATACATTCCTTGCTTACGTCTCAGTTCCTCCAACTCTCATTTAGTGTCAATTCTTTGGATGATCTTAGAAAGTTAGATCTAGAAGGAGGTGTTAGTATTATATTGGAGGCTTCGCAATAAATTGCTACACAGATGTGATTGATTATTATTGCTATGTTGTCCAGCCTCCACGTTTGAATAATGAACTAACTGAGGTTCTTTGGGATAAAGTAACTTAACAAAAATTACACGGCTTGTACGTGACAGCTCCATGTCTCAAACCCAGTTTTTCTGAGCCAATTCATTACTCTGTTCTTTACAGTGTCCTTACTGACTTTTTTTCCCATTCCATCTGACTTGGTGAAGAACATGTCACTGCCTCCTAGATATTTATACTGATATGCTGTTATAATGCCACTGTTGACCACTTCCTCAGTGTAATATATATATATAAATTTTTTTTATCCCAGAGACTTATTTCCAACTCTTCAGTTTTTCCAGTTCTCTGAGGAGGAGATGTGTTCTTTAGTAGCAGAAAGATGCACCATTGGTTTGGCCTAAGAATAACTTGTGTTGTCTTTCTCTTCCTAAGCAGAATACAGTAGTGGAGAGAAAAGTTGTTGTTTTTTTCCCAGTAACCAGGATTCCACCATACTAAAACTCCTATTTGATTTACATAGGCAGAATAAGCCATGTCTGGTATGTAATAATGACAGATACCATTTGTTGAGTACTTAAAATGTATGAGGAACTATGCTAGGTGCTTTATGAACATTCTTATTTAATCCTTAGATTAACACTGAGAGAAAGTTATTATTAGAACCATTTCATAAGTTAAGAAACCAAGGCTTGGAAAGAGTAAGTAACACATCCACATTTACATAGCTATTAAGTAGTAGACACAACATTTGAACTTGGGTCTTTTTGATCCAAAGCCTAGACTATTTCCACTATGGTAGACCACTTCTGTGAAAGTAGCCTTCTTCCTGAGTGATTGGTTTGAATGGTATCAGAAAATATACTCTACTCATCATCTTAAAAGATTTCTCTTACCATGGTGTTACAATACATAGGAATTCACAATTAGACTCATTATTTTCTAGCAGAAATTACAGTTGGTATAGGAGTTAAGAATCCTCGTCTTTAGTACCAGACTTACCACTTAGTTACTATGCAAACTTAGACAAATTCTTTGCCTTTTTGGTGCCTCAATTTCCCCACCTGTAAAAGGGGAAAGATGATTACTGAGGCTTCTTCATTCTCTGAAATCTTGCAATTCTCTGAAGATGATGAGGCAATTCTTCCAGCCTGTCTATTCCTGATAATAGATGACAGATTGGGAGTATGAGGAATTTCTTGTCAGGTGGTAGTTAATCCAAATATCAGTTTTCATGATAAGCTCCCATCTCCAAGATGGTCTTTCCCCACCCCTACCTTAACTTGTCTAAGTGGAACCAGAATCAGTCTTTTGTCTCATCCTCATTGCCTCATGTTATTCTGAATAGAATACAGATTGGCAATGAGAGCTGGGGATTCATCTGATGTTAGGGTAACATGCCTCAATGGCCCAGGTCAAAAGGGGCCAAGAATCTGTCCATTTAACAAGTACCCTCAAGTGCTCAGATGCTCCAAGAAGTTTGAGACTCAATGTGCTAGCAAAATATAATGTTTGTTACTTTTATTAAGGAGTAATTATAAATATAACATGAAGCTCTATTAACTATTTGTGTATTTATGTACATATTTGTTATACTCTATCTTATAAAAAATGTTTACTGACACATCTGTGTTAGGCTCTTTAAAAGTAAAAATGAAGTATTGGGACATCAACAGTATCAAAAGCTTTTGCACAGCAAAGGAAACAGTCAACAAAACTAATAGGCAACCTATGGAATGGGAGAAGATATTGCAAATGTCTTATCAGATAAAGGGCTAGTATCTAAAATCTATAAAGAACTTATCAAACTCAACACTCAAGAAACAAAAAAATCCAGTCAAGAAATGGGCAGAAGACATGAACAGACATTTCTCCAAAGAAGACATATAGTCACCTGAAAAAATGTTCAACATCACTCATCAGGGAAATACAAATCAAAACCACAATAAGATATCACCTCATGCCATTCAGAATGGCTAAAATTAACAACTCAGGAAACATCAGATGTCAGTGAGAATGTGGAGAAAGGGGAACCCACTTGCAGTGTTAGTGGGAATGCAAACTGGTGCAGCCACTGTGGAAAACAGTATGGAGGTTCCTCAAAAAATTGAAAATAGAGCTACCCTATGATCCAGCAATTGCACCACCTGGTATTTATCCAAAGAATACAAACATAATGATTTGAAGGGGCATGTGCACCCCAGTGTTTGCAGCAGCAATGTACACAGTAGCCAAATATGGAAAGAGCCCAGAAGTCCATCGGCAGATGAACAGATAAAGAAGATGAATGGTAAAGAAGATATCTATATCTATATATACATATATAGATATAGATATCTACAATGAAATATTACTCAGCCAAAAAGAATGAAATCTTGCCATTTTCAACAATGTGAATGGAGCTAGAGGGTATTATGCTAAGCGAAATAAGTCAGAGAAAGACAAGTACCATATGATTTCACTCATAAGGTGGAATTTGAGAAAGAAAACGGGTGAACATAGGGTAAGGGAAGGAAAAAAATAAGATGAAAATTGAGAGGAGGCCAACCAAAACATATGCTGAACTCTAGGAAACAAACTGAAGTTTGCTGGAGGGGATGTGGGTAGGGAAAAGCATAATTGGGTAATGGGCATTAATAGGGTACTTGATGTAATGAGCACTGAGTGTTAATGCAAATGATGAATTGCTAAATTCTACCTCTGAAACTAATGAAAAATAATAAAATAAATAAGACATATTCATTATCCATGAAAAATATAAGACCTAGTGGGTTAGATAAACAAACCAATAATGACAAGACATGGGGATTAGTACTATAACAGAAATATGTAAAAAGACTAGAGGGGCCCTGAACAGCATAGGTAGGATTAAGGAAGCCTCAACGGAAAAGACGGTGCCTAAGACAAATTTTATACAGTGAATAAGAGTTAGCAAGAGAAGGAGAAGAAGGTGTTCCAGGCAAATGGTTCAGCTCTAAGGTTCTAGAAAAATATTATTTAGTCTGATCATAAAATATATAGTATTGTTCCTAGTGCATTAAGAACAACTAATAGCTGTTATTGCTACTGTATTATTTTATGCTTCTATGAGATCTGCTAGTCAAAGAGTTCATCCAGGAGACCTTAAGACTTGAGAAATTCAGCAAGTTCAGCCATAAAGCTTAATAGAGAACAGAGGATATTCCTCATCCTACAACATTATCAAAACCTCCAGTTTAATCAACCCAAGGAAGGCCATAGAATCTCATATCTTAAAGGTCATATGATTTCTGTGAGTAGATTTTGTTTCCTGCAACTTTACTGAATTTGTGTATCAGTTTTAGCAATTCTTCAGCAGAGATTTTTGGGTTTTCTATCTAGAATATCATGTCATCTGCAAATAGTGAAAGGTATACATCTTCCTTGCTGATTTGTATGTCTTTTATTATTTTTTGTTTGTTTGATTGCTGTGGTTAGGACTTCCAGTTCTTTTTTTCTTAATTTTTTTTTATTATATTATGTTAGTCACCATACATTACATCCCCGGTTTCTGATGTAAAGTTCGATGATTCATTAGTTGCGTATAACACCCAGTGCACCATGCAATATGTGCCCTCCTTACTACCCATCACCAGTCTATCCCATTCCCCCACCCTCCTCCCCTCTGAAGCCCTCATTGTTTCTCAGAGTCCATAGTCTTTCATGCTTCATTCCCCCTTCTGATTACCCCCCCTTTCTTTATCCCTTTCTTCCCCTACGGATCTTCCAGTTCTGTGCTAATAACAGTGCTGAAAATGGATAACCCTATTTTATTCCTGAGTGTAGAGGAAAATCTTTCAGTCTTTCCCCATTGAGGATGATATTAGCTGTGGTTTTTTTTTTTTTATAAATTTCTTTTACTATGTTGAGGTATGTTCTCCCTAAACCTACTTTGTTGAGGGTTTTTATCGTGAATGGATGTTGGACTTTGTCAAATGTTTTTTCTGCATCTGTTGGCAACAAAACTAAAAAGCAACATACTGAATGGGAAAAGATACTTACAAATGACATATCTGATAAAGGGTTAGTATCCAAAATATAAAAAGAACTTACAAAACTCAACACTCCAAAAATGAATAATCTAATTTATTTTTTAAAGTTTCATTTCATTTATTTTTTAATTTTTATTTAAATTTTATTTAACATATATTGTATTATTACACTCAGAGGTAGAATTTAGTGATTCATTAATTGTATACAACAATCTAATTTAAAAATGGGCAGGAAACATGAATAAACATTTTTCCAAAGAAGACACCCAGATGACCAATAGACACATGAAAAGATGCTCAACATCACTCATCATCAAGGAAACAAATCAAAAGTACAATGAGAGGGGCGCCTGGGTGGCTCAGTCAGTAAGCATCTGCCTTAGGCCCAGGGCTTGATCCCAGCATTCTGGGATCGAGCCCCACATCAGGCTCCTCCACTGGGAGCCTGTTTCTTCCCCTCCCACTCCCCCTGCTTGTGTTCCCTGTCTTGCTGGCTGTCTCTCTGTCAAATAAATAAATAAAATCTTTAAAACAAAACAAAACAAAACAAATCTACAATGAGATATCACCTCATGCCAGTCAGAATGGCTAAAATCAACAACACAAGAAACAACAGGTGTTGGTGAGGATGTGGAGAAAAAGCAACACTTGTGCACTGTTCCTGGGAATGTATACTGGTGCAGCCACTTTAGAAAACAGTATGGAGGTTCCTCAGAAAGTTAAAAATAAAACTACCCTATGCCCCAGCAATTGGACTACTAGGTATTTACACAAAGAATACAAAAACACTAATTCAAAGGGATAACTGTACCCCAATATTTATAGCAGCATTATCTACAATGGCCGAATTTTAGAAATAGCCTAAGTGTCCACCCACTGATGAATGGATAAAGATGTGATATATCTACGTATCTCTATTATTATTAATGTTATTAATAATAATATATTCAACCATAAAAAAGAATGAAATCTTACCACTTGCAATGACATGGTGGAGCTAAAGAGTATTATGCTAAGCAAAATAAGTCAGTCAGAGAAAGACAAATACCATATGACTTCACTTATATGTAGAATTTAAGAAAAAAACAAATGAGTAAAAAGAAAAAAAATAGGAAGGCAAACCATGACACCGACTCTTAACTATAGTGAACAAACTGATGGTTACTAGGGAGAGGCAGGTGGGGGGATGGGCTATATAGGTGATAAGCACCAGGTGTTGTATGAAGTGTTGAATCACTATATTGTATACCTGAAACTAATATTACACTGTATGTTAACTAACTGGAATTTAAATAGAAACTTAAAAAAAAAGGTCATCTGAGCAACCTCTCAGCGGTGTTACCCTCATTCCCAAAGTTCTATGTAGTTTTGTTCCCTTTATGGCTTATTCTCATAAACTTTGGTCTTCCTGTTCCTTGTTTTTGTTTTTGTTCTTTGAGACTGATGTGACATGGGCTGGATGGCCTTTACAGAACACCTATTCCAACTTCCATATTTTATGGATAGAAAGAGAAAAAAAATTGATCTCTTGTTGACTGATTTCAAGTTTCTGACCATCTCTGATAACCAAAGAACTTTCTTATTTTTCCGTGTTAGTTTATTAAAGTTAGATCCTACCATTTGTTTGGAGACCCAAACAACAGGGAGTAATGTCAGAGGTTATATAATCCAGCAGATTAAATCAAAACCAGCTAAGCAGATAGTTGTATGCCTTATTCTTTAAGATCCTCAAAAAAATGTTACTTTTTTACTACTCTTGATAGGCTATTTTGATATTTCTTCTTCCTTATGATCTTGTGCCTAATAGAGTATATGACATATTGTAGATGTCCAATAAATATTGGTGTTTTTAAGATTTTTTTAAAATTTTTAAATAATATCTACACCTAATGTGGGGGTTGAACTTACAACCCTGAGATCAAGAGTTAGATGCTCCACTGACTGAGCCAGCCAGGCACCCCAATAAATATTTGCCGAATACATTTTGAAAAGAGCTCTTATTCCCTTTTATGAATTTGCAGATTAAACATAATTTATCATTACAATAGTGTAAGAACTATTTGAAATTGGTTACATAGGGAGAAGAATATTTACCCACAGTTCCAGTACTCTCACGCTAACATTGCTGGGATTTTGACTTAGGTTTTTGAGACATATTGGTATGTGTAGATTTAATAAATGAAACAAAACAAAACAAAATAAAACTTTGCATATACCTGTCTTATTTTCTCACTTGCCAATATCTCATAACATTTTTCTCTTTCATGTGTTCTTCACAACCACCATTTTTATGGTTGCATCATACTCTTAATTTTTTTATTTGGGAACAATGCCATGGCATTTACATATCCTATGTGTTTTTGAATCTTCATCTTCCAATCTCATAAACAAGCACCAACAAACACCAGGCCACCAGGATTTTTTTGACTGTAACAACCTCTCCCTTTCAAACTTTTTCTGATTATGTTCATGTTATAGAATATTAGTGGAACCTATGCTTTCTTCCTCCTTATTTTTAAAGATTCACATGCATGAACACAGTGAGTTCTTGCTGTTGATCTACAATGACTAGCATACATATTAGATACCTGTCCTTATAGTTTAAGTGAAAATAATTAAGACATACTTAGGTAAATCCTAATGTGAAGAAAATTCCTGAATAGGGATGTATTTACATTATAAGTAATTAGAATAAACACATCTTAGGGGTGGTGCGTGTGTGTGTGTGTGTGTGTGTGTGTGTGTGTGTGTGTGTGTGTGTGTTGGGGACTATATAATGAATGGAAGACTGAGAAGAAAACCAAATTGCAGTTCACTTCCAGGCAAGGCAAGATAAGAGGAACTAGTTCTTTACTGGTCCCTTTAGGAACACTTCCTGGAAATGTTATCATTGTCCACAGTCATACATTATTTTTGGCCTCAGACATGTGAACATGTGGTTGTCTGTGGCACTGGGATGTGTGTGAAGATTAGCTTTTCTCATATTAGATATGGTTTTGAAATATGATAAGGTAATTGAAAGGAGCCAAAGTTATTTCCAGGAGTGTTCTGAGAGACAAGGTGCCATGGAACTACGTGACTTCAATGAGATAGCACCTAGGATGTCTGAGTCAGTGTGGGGCCATCAGAGGTTCTGAATGATGAGGACACAAGCATAGAAGTCAGAGAGAGCTGTAGACATAATTGAAGAAGTAGGAAGGTCTATTGGCAGGAAAAGATTAAAGGATCTATGTTTTTCCAGACACATTTGATGATAAGATACAGAGAATAGACCATGTGGTCCTCTACAAATATCTGAAATGCATTAACCTTAGTGCAAGGGAAGATAATTTCTGGGGCTGGGAATGCTAAGAAAGCTAGGATTCATAGATGAAAATGAAGATATGTAAAAACTGGGTATCTTTGAGGATGTCCAAAAGTAATATTAAAAATATTGACAACCTATATAGCAAAGACAATGATCAGTCAGAATGGACACTGGCCCATGACACTGGAGCAAGTTCCTAGAGGCCTGCTCCTGTGTCAGGCAATACTTGATGGTGAGAAGAGCCAAAGGAGGTATTAAGGGAGTCAGGGCAGTGGGGAGTAGATTTGAGAGGTACGAGGTGGCTATTTACCAACTAGCATCAAGGTGTTTTAACATTTTAACAATTGATATGGACAAACAATGGTTGTTCTAAACTGAGGATGATTTTTCCCCCAGGGAATATTTGGCAATTCCTAGAGACATTTTTTATTATTGTGATTGGGGAAGTGCTACTTGTATCTATTGAGTAGAGGTCAGAGATGCTTTTAACCAAACTACAATGCACAGAACAACCCTCCTCTACCCACACCATACACACAATAAAGAATTATCAGGCTCAAAATGTCAATATCATCAAAGTTGAGAGACCCTGGTCATACAGATACAGACCAGTTGAACATCAGCTCCATCATCGAGGAAGCTAAGTTCATATGAGAGTTTCACAATGGAAATTACTGATATTTATCTCTCTCCCCAACTCCTTTAACACCATTGTCTCTCCAGGGTGCTCAGTTAGAAATGTACCATCTTCTTTAGTTCCCCTTTTCTCTCCCTCCCCGCATTTCAGTAGTTCTTCAGGCCCACTGAATTTAATTTCCTGGCTGTCTCTAATCCAGATTCTCCTCTCCATCCCACTTCTCCTTCCTTAATTTAGCCTTTTATCATCACCTCTTTTTCTACCCAGTATCTCATTCCAGGACTATTTCAATAATGTCTAAGTGAGTTTTCCAGACTTTCCCACTTCCACTCCATTCTCTGTACTATGTTATCATTGTAGCCCTGTGCTTAGCACACACTGCCATACTCAGTAGGTACCGAGTAAACATTTATTAAGTTAATTAATAAACAAATGGGATCTGCTACATCCTTACTCCAAAATTCCCAGCGGTTCCTGGATGCCTATAGAATAAATACAAAATCCCATCATCTGGCATGTGAGATAATTCAAAATGCTATACCAAATTCTCTTTTAATTTCCATGTATCTCAATCTCAGACCTATTTCACTCCACTACCATAACTTTTACTCTAAAAGAACTAACATCTCTTATTTACCAATGCCATATCCAATACAATAGAATGTTTCTCAAACATTCTATTGTAAAATGCTGCTGGTCTGTAGTCATCTCTGGCAGTTTCTCTCAGTGGTTCTCAATGAGAGTGGGAGTGAGGGGACTCATTCAAAGGCTTTTCAAAATAAAAGTTCCCAGACCCCACTCCATATCTACTGAATCAAATCTGGAAGATGCAGGCAGGCAGATGTCTATTTTACCACAATAAAAATTTAAAAAAATCAATTGGCCTTGCTTACATGGGTCTATTTTTGGATTCTACACTTTTCTATTGAAATATCTATCTACTCTTTCACCAGTACCACCCTGTTATTTTATTACTGTTTTCGAAGAACTCACTTTTGACTTCATTAGTTTTCTGTACTTTTAATTTTGCTGACTGTTTTCTTATTTCCATTCTTTGATTGATTTCATCTAGTATTTTTTTAAATTTGTTGTTCTGTTAACAAAATTTCCATGTGTTCTTATCTATATTTTCTATGTCTTTCCTGAGACTTCATATCTTTCATTCCTTTCAAAAGTGTTCACCTTTACTTCTTAGAGCATTCAATGTTGTATTTAGTTAGTTGCTTTAAAGTTTTTTTAAATGTTTATTTTTTTTATTTTAGAGAGGGAGAGAGACAGAGAGAGAGAACACGAGGGGGAGGGGAAGAAGGACAGGGAGAGAGAGAGAGAGAGAAAGCAGACACCCCACTGATCATGGAGTCCGACACAGGGGCTGACCAATGACTCTGAGATCATGACCTGGGCCAAAATCAAGTCGACTGCTTAACAGACTTAGCCACCCAGGTGCCCCTAGTTGCTTTAAAGTTTTGCCTTATAATTCCAATGGCTATATCAGTATTGGCATTTGCTAATTATTTTTTTTCTTTATGAGTTGAATTTTTCCTACTTCTTTAGTGTCAAATAATTTTTATTGTATCCTGGAAATTGTGAATATTATGCCATAAAACTATGAGGTTTTTTTTTTCCATTCTAAAGAGAACACTGATTTATCTTTCATGATTTTTTTAAGCAGGCAATTTATGGCATTATGGTAAGGCTACAAATTCCAAACTAAATTCTGTGTGCTGTTCCAATTTCAGTTCAGCTTGCAAAGTTTTTTGAAATTGTATTTGAATCAGTCCAGCATGAATCCTATAGTTCATACACAGACATATGGGATTGCCTCTTTATCTCTCTCCTCTCAGTGATTTCTCTTATTAATCTTTCCAGCTGACTGCCTCCGACCCTCCTCACATTCTTCTTGGGACTGTTTTTGTATTCAGGTCCAAGCAGAGGGAGGACAGAGAGAGAGAAAAAAGGCAATGGGAATATTCCCAATGGTTCTCTGGTCAGAAAAAAATGGTTCTTAAAAAAAAGGAAGAAGAAAGAAGAAAGAAAAGAAAAGAAGAAAAGAAAAGAAAAGAAAAAAAGAAAAGAAAAGAAAGGGAAGTTGGTTCTCCTCCCTCAGAGTTCTACTTGCTTAGCCACCACTTCTCAATGCGTCAATATGAATAATACGTACTGTTACATGGAGGCCTAGGATGGGACAGAAGATATCAGTGGAAAGAAAAACAAAGAAAAACAACCTGATAATTTTTCCTACTTTCAATTATTCTTAATAATCCTTTTCTTTCCTCTCCTCAGAATAGTAAAGGAGAACTTCACTTGGAAATTTTCCTTTCTGCACCTGGTATACACTTTTGGATTTTGCGCTGCTTTTGAATACAACTCTGGTAATACAAAATGAAAAACAAAAAAAGCAAGGGCATCTGGGGGGCTCAGATGTTAAGTGTCTGCCTTCAGCTCAGGTCATGATCCCAGGACCCTGGGATCAGCCCTGCATCAGGCTCCCTGCTCAGTGGGAAACCTGTTTCTTTCTCTCCCACTCCCCCTGCTGGTGTTCCCTCTCTTGCTGTGTCTCTCTCTATCCAATAAATAAATAAAATCTTTAACAAAAAAAAAAAAGGTAAACTCACCACTAGGTCAGTGGTATTTCTCATCTCCCTCTTCAATCTCTCTGTCACCATTAATGTTTTTATGTCCTCAGGTAGATGCTCCATGCATTCCTGTAAGATTTATAGTTGCACTCAGTGTATGAAAACATATTTCCTGTGATACCTATGTTATTCTTTATGGTGTTTATATCTCTACTGAATTAGCTATCTATTCATATTTGTAATTCTCCCTTTTCCACTAGATCTTTTAACAGCAGTTATTTTCAAATTCCTTTATGATTGTTCCAACACCTTGGTCATCTCTGTGTCTGGTTCTGTTGGTTGCATTTCATCTCAATAATTTTTTTTTGCTTTTTTATGTATTTCAAAGTTTTTGATTGAATGCCATGCATAATAAATAGAAGAACAGAAGACACTTATGTCTGAAAATGGGCATGTCTCTTCTCCTTTAGCTTGGTAGTGAAAAGTTTTGAGTCAGTTTATCCAAGACATGAGCTGGGTTTAAGGTTTTTTGCTACTTCACAATACTATCAGTGTAATAAAGGCTTCAAATTCTTCTAGAAGTGGGATATTGTTATTATCGTGTGCTTAAGGTGGGGCCCCAGGTGCTGCATGACTTTTCTCAGTTCCTGCTTCCTTCATATCTTTTAACCATCCCTGTATGCCTGTGCCATAGAATGTTTTCTCTCCCTGATCTTATTCCTTAACTAATAGTAGACTGCTATTGCTTGTCAATGAGTAATAGGATTGTTGTAGAGACAGAGAAACTCTCTTTTAGACTGGGGTAGTCTTAGTTTTGGCAGACCTTGTGTTACTGGGTGTATGCAGTGGGTCTTCATCAATATCCCTGTCCATCCTTCCTATGGCAAACATTGCTTAGTATCTGTTATTGACCCTAGGTGTTGGTTTCCTGTCCCTTTCCCAATAGTAGCAGTGGTCTGCTTGTTATTAGTTTAGGATCCTGGGCCCAACACATTTTTCTTCTTCCCCATAAGAGTATAGAGTTTTTCCTCCTAAATCTCTGCCAACATAAATGGATATTTTTTTCCTATGTACTTGGGAAAGCATATTTTCTACTGCTCCCAAGAGACATAAGTGTTTTGCTTGTTATCCCCCACCCCCATGAAGCAGTGGCTCTTTTCAACTCTCCTGGGGACAACAGAATTTGCTGCCTCCCTTCTGACAACAGCTTAAGGCTTTTGGTTTGCAGAAGAGAAGGATATTGGGAAGCAAATGCAGCTTTACACCTGTTCTCTGTAGGCAGCTGATCACCTTCTGCATGACTTTATCAATGAGGGGGATTTTTTTCATAGTGTGCCCCCAGTCTTTCTCATGAGCAGCTAGAAGAACCATTAAAAAGAGATTATAAATATTCCCCTTGTTCCTTGGCATACCAGACTGGCATGCCACCTGCCATATGGCTTATAAGAGTTTATTAGAATTTTAGTTGATTTTTTAATAATAATTTTTTATAATGTTATGTTAGTCACCATACAGTATATCCTTAGTTTTTGATGTAATGTTCCATGATTCATTATTTGTGTATAACACCCAGTGCACCATGCAATATGTGCCCTCCTTAATACCCATCACTGGCCTATCCCAATCTCCTATCCCCCTCCCCCCTCCCCTCTGAAGCCCTCAGTTTGTTTCCCAGAGTCCACAGTCTCTCATGGTTCATTCCCCCTTCTGTTTACTCCCCCTTCATTCTTTTTGTTGCCTGATTTTATGATGGCCACCTTTCTTCTGTGCTCTGGTATCAAAGTGATGCTGGTTTAATTTGGTTGCAAATTATTTAATAACTAGTTTAATATTTTAAGTAATAGAAGTTTAATCTGGTTTTTCATTTCTCCTTGCAAAAATAACATTTCTTCTTGGCATTTTTGCAAGCTATGTTTTCCTAGTAAGTTGCTAAGTTTCACCAATTTTTTTATTTATTTAAATTCAATTAACCAACATATAGTACATCATTAGCTTCAGATGTAGTGTTCAAAAATTCATCAGTTGCGTATAACACCCAGTACTCATCACATCACGTGCCATCCTTAATACCCATCATCCAACTACTCCATCCCCCCACCCACCTCCCCTTCCACAACCATCAATTTGTTTCATATAATTAAGAGTCTCTCATGGTTTGTATCCCTCTCTGATGACTTTCCATTCAATTTCCCCCCCTTTTCCTATGATCCTTTGCACTGATTCTTACATTCCAAATGTGAGTGAAACCATGTGACAATTGTCTTTCTCTGATTGACATATTTCGCTCAGCATAATACCCTCCAGTTCCATCCACATCAGTGTAAATGGTAAGTATTCATCCTTTGTAATGGCTGAGTAATATTCCGATATCTATCTATATCCTATATCTATCTATATCTATATCTATCTATGTCTATATCTATATCTATATCTATCTATCTATCTCACATCTTCTTTATCCATTCATCTGTTGATTGATATCTTGGCTCTTTCCACAGTTTGGCTATTGTGGACATTGCTGCTATGAACATTGGGGTGCATGTGCCCCTTCAGATCACCATATTTGTACCTTTAGGATAAATACCTAGTAGTGCAATTGCTGGTTAGTAGGGGAGCTCTATTTTTAACTTCTTGAGGAACCTCCATATTGTTTTCCAGAGTGTCTGTACTAACTTGCATTCCCACCAACAGTGTAAGAGGGTTCCCATTTCTCCACATCATTGGCAACATTTGTTGTTTCTTGTCTTGTTAATTTTTGCCATTTTGACTGGTGTAAGGTGGTATCTCATTGTGGTTTTGATTTGTATTTCCCTGATGACAAGTGATGTTGAGCATTTTTTCATGTGTCTGTTGGCCATTTGTATGTCTTCTTTGGAGAGGTGTCTGTTCATGTCTTCTGCCCATTTCTTGGCTGGATTTTTTGTGTTTTGGGTGTTGAGTTTGACAAATGATAAATTCTTTATAGATCTTGGATACTAGCCCTTTGTCTGATATGTCATTTGCAAATATCTTCTCCCATCCTGTAAGTTGCCTTTTAGTTTTGTTGACTGTTTCCTTTACTGTGCAAAAGCTTTTTATCTTGATGAAGTCCCAATAGTTCATGTTGCTTTGGTATTCCTTGCCTTTGGAGATGTGTCTAGCAAGAAGTTGTTGTGGCTGAAGTCAAAGAGGTCATTACTTGTGTTCTCTAGGATTTTGATGGATTCCTATCTCACATTTAGGTCCTCTAGGATTTTGATGGATTCCTATATCACATTTAGGTCTTTCATCCATTTTGAGTTTATCTTTGTATATAGTGAAAGAAAATGGTTCATTCTTCTATATGTGGCTGTCCAATTTTGCCAGCACCGCTTATTGAAGAGACTGTCTTTTTTCCATTGGACAGTCTTTCCTGCTTTGTCAAAGATTAGTGGAACATAGACATGAGGGTCTATTTCTGAGTTCCCTCTTCTGTTCCATTGATCTATGTGTCTGTTTTTCAGCTAGTAGCATAATGTCTTGATGATTACAGATTTGTAATATAGCTTGTGGTGCCCCCAGGTTTGGTTTTCTTTTTAACATCCCTCTGGCTATTCAGGGTCTTTTCTGGTTCTATACAAGTTTTAGGATTATTTGTTCCAGCTCTGTGAAAAATGTCAATGTTATTTTGATAGGGATTGCATTGAATGTGTAGATTGTTCTGGATAGCATAGATATTTTAACAATGTTTATTCTTCCAATCCAGGAGCATGGAATATTTTTCCATCTCTTTGTGTTTTTCTCAATTTCCTTCATAAGTGTTCTGTAGTTTTTAGAGTACAGATCCTTTACCTCTTTGGTTAGGTTTATTCCTAGGCATCTTATGCTTTTTGGTGCAATTGTAAATGGGATTGATTTCTTAATTCTTCTTTCTTCTGTCTCATTGTTAGTGTATAGAGATGTAACTGGTTTCTGTGCATTGATGTTATATCCTTCCACATTGCTGAATTCTTGTATGAGTTCTGGTAACTTGCGGGTGGAGTCTTTTAGGTTTTCTACATAAAGTGTCATGTAACTTGTGAAAAGAAAGAGTTTGACTTGTTCTTTGTCAATTTGAATGCCTTTTATTTCTTTTTGTTTTCTGATTGCTGTGGCTAGGACTTCTAGTACTATGTTGAACAACAGTTGTGAGAGTGGGCATCCTCATTGTGTTCCTGACCTTAGAGGAAAAGCTTTCAGTTTTTCCCCATTGAGAATGATATTCACTGTGGGCTTTTTATAGATGGCTTTTATGATATTGAGGTATGTTTCCTGTATCCCTATCTGGTGGAGAGTTTTAATCAAGAAAGGAAGCTGTATTTTGTCTAATGCTTTTTCTTCATCAGTTGGGAAGACCATATGTTTCTTTTCCCTTCTTTTATTAATGTGATGTATCACACGGATTGATTTAGTTTGGTCAAGTTTTTAACTTTGTTGGTGTAAAGTTGTTCATGATCATTTCTTATTTAAAAAGTCTTTAAGAAAGGCTGGCAACAGCTTCTGGAAGGTGTATAACCTGGTGGTGCTCCAGCCAAGGGATGGGAAGGCAAAGCTGATTGCCCCCAGGGCAAAGCTAGTACCAGGCACAGAAAGGGATTAATTCATAAGCAAGACTGAATGTAGCTCCCAGCCCCTCATAACCAGACAACCTGTTTGGGAATTTGAGAGTTGTCTTGAGAGGTCCTTCCCTCTGTTTTCCAGTTAAGGGGGCTGAGACATAGCTCTACCCACTGTGAAGAGTGCCTTCCTGTCCCATTTGACCAGAAGGGCTGATGACAACTCCTGATTACTGTCAGTGGTGCACAAGCCTAGAGGAGTCAGGTAGAACCAATAGTTTGCAAAACAAAGCAAGTGGACCTGTTTGTACAAGGAACTTGGTGTATGGGATTCTTTGAGCTAAAACCACATTTAAGAAACAAAACAAAAGAACAAAGGAAAAAAAGAGACAAGGAAGAAACAGAATCTAAACTATAGAGAACAAACAGATGGTTAACAGGAGGTTGGGAGGGATGGATGAAATAGGTGAAGGGTATTAAGAGTAAACTTCTCTTGATGAGCACTGAGTAATATATGGAATTGTTGAATCACTATATTGTACATGGGGAATACTAATATAACACTTTGTATTAACTACACTGGAATTAAAATATGCACAAAAAGCTTTGCCAGTATGAGAGCTGCTTCTCCCACTGTGACCAGGCAAGGAACCTAATTCATAGTCCACTCATTGTTGAATATGCTCTTTAGCCTGACTGAATAGGGAACCTAACCAGAGAACATAGGAAACTGACTGCATAGCCCATTAAACTGCTTTCTGTACAGTGTCACTTAAACAGACAGCACAAACCACAGTTTTCCTGTCTCTGTAGCAAAACTGGTGGCCTCATGTGACAAGGGAGTTGAGTGTACACTTAGATCGGATTCATATCCCCAAACAATAAGCTCTGCGGACCTTGGGTCCCATCCTGCCATTTCAGGGAAGCTACTTCAAAGCATTACTACTACTGAATATAGTACCCAACCATCTAATATGCATGAACAGAGTATCCAAAAAAACCATGGAATCCATCCTACATCTTCAGTTGGATATAAAATCAACTCAGCAGTCCTATTCAACTGTTCTCAGCCAGGGTTAGACACCCATCCCTGTGCTCAGAGCCCAAACAGTTGCCTTGACCCACAATAAACCATGATAGCAGGTCTCATCTGCCCAAGGATGTTATCAGCAGACACAGAGCAACAGAAACTAAGTTGACTGGTGAAAAATGTTCTCTTGAAATGCAAACATGTAAATCTGGAAGAGGAGTCTGATTACTCAAATGCATACACACCAATGTTAACAATCAAAAATCATACACACACAGACACCTGTGCACACACCCAACACAGATAAGTATAACATAACCAAAGAAAATAATAAAGTTGTGATGACTGATTCTAAAGAAATGGAGATCTGTGAACTGTCAAGTATTTCAGAATAATCCTCTTAAAGAAGTTTAGTGAACTACAAAAAAACACACAAAGACAACTAAATAAAATTAGGAGACAATGCATAAACAAAATGGGAAGTTTGAAGAGAAAATAACAACCACCAAAAAAAAAAACCTTCCTAGACATCCTAGAATTAAAAAATACAATAACTTAACTAATTCAATAGAATTTCTTTTTTAATATTGTATTTATTTATTTGAAAGAGAGAGAGAGAGAGACAACATGAGGGAGAGAGATCATGAGCAGGGAAGAGGCACAGAAGGAGAAGCAGACTCCATGCTCAGCAGGGAGCCCAATGCAGGACTCAATCCCAGGGTCCTGGAATCATGACCTGAGCTGAAGGCAGATGCTTAACCACTAAGCCACCCAGGGACCCTGGATAATTCAACAGAGTTTCAAAAGTAGGCTTGATCATGCAGAAGAAAGAATCAGTGACCTGGAGGGTAGGACATTAAAAATTACCCAGTCAGAGGAAGGAAAAGAAAAAAGAATGAAGAAGAGTGAAGAAAGCTTATAGGAATTATGGGAAACAACAAGAAATAATGATATTCTAATTATGGGAATGCCATAAAGAAAAGAAAAAGAAAAAAAGGACAGAATATATATATATTTAAAGCAATAAGGGCTGAAAATTTCTCAAGCCTGGGGAGAGAAATGGACATGCAGATCTATGAGGTTCAAAGAATCCTAAAAGGTTTGAACCCAAACACAGCTACACCAAGACACATAATGAAATTTTCAAAAGTGAAAGGATGGGCCATAGCAACTTCTTTCTAGATATGTCTCTTGAGGCAAGGAGAAAAAAAAGCAAAACTAAACTATTGGGACCTCATCAAAATAAGAAGCTTCTGCACAGAGAAGGGAACAATCCACAAAACTAAAAGGCAACCTACAGAATGGGGGAAGATATTTGCAAATGACAGATCTGATAAAGAGTTAGTATCCAAAATAGAATGAAACATGAAAGACTATGGACTCTGAGAAACAAACTGAGGGCTTCAGAGGGGAGGGGGTGGGAGAATGGGATAGGCTGGTGATGGGTAGTAAGGAGGGCACGTATTGCATGGTGCACTGGGTGTTATACACAATTAATGAATCATTGAACTTTACATCAAAAAATAAAAATAAAAATAAAATTAAAAAAAACCAAAACAAAATAGAACTTTTAAAACTCAACACCCAAAGGATGAATAATCCAATTTAAAAATAGGCAGAAGACATGAATAGATGTTTTCCCAAGGGAGATACCCAGATGACCAATAGAAACTTGAAAAGATGCTCAACATCACTCATCATCAAGGAAACACAAATCAAAACTAGGTGAGATATCACCTCACACCTGTCAGAATGGCTAAAATCAACACAAGAAACAAGAGGGGCTGTTGAGGATGTGGAGAAAGGGGAACCCTCTTGTATTATTTGTGGGAATGTAAAATGATGCAGCCACTGTGGAAAACAGCATGGAGTTTCCTCAAAAAGTTAAAAACAAAACCATCCTGTGATCCAGCAATTGCACTACTAGGTATTTACCCAAACAATACCAAAATACTAATTCAAAGAGATACATGAATCCTGATGTTTATAGCAGCATTATCTACAATAGCCAAATTATGTAAACAACACAAGTGTCTATTGACAGATGAATGGATAAAGAAAAGGTGGCACATATATATATATTAATATATATTATATATTAATTATACTGTATATGTTGCATATATGTAATATATAATATATTGTACATATATATGTATATATACACTTTAAACAATACATTATACATATGTACAATATATATAATATATAATAGATATATATTAATATATTTATTATGTATACAATAAAACATATTAATATATAATATATGTAATATGTCTATTTATATATATATAGTGAAATATTAGTCAACCATAAAAATAATGAAATCTTGTCATTTGAAATGACATGGATGAAAAAAAATGAAATGACATGGATGGCACTAGAGAGTATTACACTAAGTGAAATAAGTCAGTCAAAGAAAGACAAATGCCATGTGACTTCACTCATAAGTGGAATTTAAGAAACAAAACAAATGAGCGAAGGAGAAGAAAAGGGGGGGACAAACCAAGAAATAGAGTCTTAACTATAGAGAACAAGCTGATGGTTACCAGATGGGAGGTGGGTGAGAGGATGGGTTAAATAGGTGAAGGTGATTAAGAGTACACTTATCTTGATGAACACTGAGTAATATATGGAATTGTTGAATCACTATATTGTACACCTAAAACTAATATAACACTATGTTAACTACACTGTAATTAAAATTTTAAAAATAAAAACAAATAAAATAAAAGGAAAGAAATGTTCTAACTAGAGCAATCAGGGAAGAAAAAAATTAAAATTTGTTAAAATTATCAAAGAAGTAAAATTGTTTCTATATACAGATGGCATGATTTATATAGAGAAATCCTAAAGACTCAAGCAAAAAAACATTAGATCTAATCAATGAATTCAATAAGTTTACAAAATACAAAATTAGCCTTCAAAAATCAGTGGTATTTCTTTTTTTTTTTTAAGTCAGTTCCACATCTAATGTGGAGCCATAGGTGGGGCTTAAATTCACAACCCCGAAATCAAGACCAGAGCTGAGATCAAGAATTGGACCCTTAATCTACTGAGCCACCCAGGCGCCCCTCAAATCAGTGGTATTTCTATATACCAATAACAAATTTTCTGTAAAAGAAATAAAGAAAACCGTCTAATCTACAATAGCATCAAAAACACTAAAATAGTTGTAATAAATTTAACTAAGGTGATGAAAGATTTCTGTTTTTAAAACTATAAGATATTGATGAAAGAAATCAAAGACATAAATAAATGGAAAGGTATCTTATGTTGATAAATTGGAATAATTAATATTATTAAAATGTCAATACTGCAAGAAACCATCTATAGATTAAGTACATTCCCTAACAAGATTCAAACTGTAATTTTGCAGAATCAGAAAAAAAAACTCCTAAAATTTTTATGGAACTACAAGAGACACAGAAAAGCCAAGAAATACTAAGAAAGTAGAACACAGTGGGGGGCATTACAGTTTTTGATGTCAAGATATACTATTAACCTATAGTCATCAAAACTGTATAGTATTGGCATAAAAACTGACAGATCAATGAAGCAAAATTGAAAGACCAGAAATAACTCAAAGCATATGCCGTCAACCATTATTTGACAAGAGAGTCAAGAATGCTGTTGGGATGAGCCCTAGGTGTTATATATGCAACTAATAAACCATTGAACACTACAACAAAAACTTATGATGTACTATATGTTGGCTAACTGAACATAATAAAAAATTAAAAAAAAAGAATACTCATTGGAGAAAAGACAGTCTCTTCAATAAATAATCCTGGGATAATTGGATATTCATACATAAAAGAATGAAACTTGTCCCATATCTTATGTCACTCATAAATGTTAACTCAAAATGGATTAAAGACTTAAGTGTAAAACCTGAATTTGTGAAGCTCCTAGAAGAAAACTCAGGAATAACTCTTCTTCTTTTTTTATAATAATTTTTATTATGTTATGTTAGTCACCATATGGTACATCCAAGTTTTTGATATAAAGTTCCATGATTCATTTATTGCATATAACACCCAGTGCACTATGCAATACGTGCCCTCCTTAATGCCCATTACCGGCCTATCCTGATCCCCCCACCCCCTTCCCTCTAAAGCCCTCAGTTTGTTTCCCAAAGTCCCTAGTCGTCTCTCATGGTTTATTCCCCCTTCTTTTTATCCCCCTTCCTTCTTCCCTTTCTTCTCCTACCGATCTTCCTACTTCTTATGTTCCATAAATGAGTGAAACCATATGATAATTGTCTTTCTCTGCTTGACTTATTTCACTTAGCATTATCTCCTCCAGTCCAGTTCATTTTGCTGCAAATGTTGTGAAATTGGTCTTTTTGATAGCTGAGTAATATTCCATTGTATATATGGACCACATCTTCTTAATCTAGTCATCTTCTTGACATAAGCCTTTGTAATGATTTTTTGGATATCACACTTAGATCACAAGAAACATAATTAAAAAAAGTGGAATGACATCAAACTAAAAATTCTATATAGCAAAAGAAACCAACAACAAAGTGAAAAGACAACATATAGAATAGGAAAATATTTGCAAACCGTGTATCAAGCTAAGGTGTTAATACCCAGAATATGTAAAACCAAAGAACCTGACTTAAAAAAGGCAAAGGGGCTAAATAGACATTTCTCCAAAGAAGATATACAAAGGACCAACAGGTATATGAAAAAAAAAAGTTCAATGTCACTAGTCATTAGGGAAATGCAAATTAAAACCACAATGAGATATTGCCTCACACCTGTTAGAATGACCATTATCATAAAGATATATAACTAATCCTGGTGTGGATGAGACAAGAAAACCCTTGTACACCTAAGTATCAATTAGTGGATAAATAGATAAAGAAGTTGTGGTATAGGACAATGGAATATTATTCAGCCATAAAAAATGAGGACATCCTACCATTTGCAACAATATGGGTATGCCTTGAAAGCATTATGCTAAGTGAAATAAATCAAACATAGAAAGAAAATACTGTATGATCTCAGATGTGGAATGTAAAAAAACCCACAAAGTTATAGAAAAAGAGATCAGATTTATGGCTAACAGAGGCACAGTTTGGGGGGGGAATGGAGAAAAGTGGTCAAAAGTTACAAACATATAGTTATAAGATAACTAAGTACTAGGGATGTAATATGAAACATGATGACTATAGCTAACACCCTTATATGATATAGAGAAAATATATTAAGAGAGTAAATCTTTTGTTCTAAAAAGAAAAGTTATCAATAGTTCTAGAAATTCTTACTCAGTCCAGTGCCATGGTCCCGAGGTTATTCAAGTGATGCCATCACAGAGCATTCTTGCCATAGCTGACTATAAATGCTTTCCAAGAAGGATCAAATGCTTTCAGAGAAGAAAAACTGTGAATCATAAATGACTTGAAATAGCCATGATTGCAGATCTGATGAAAGTTCCTTTGATAAGGAACTATGAAATACATTTTAACATAAGTAACTGGACTAAAAGGGTTTTGATAAATTTCTATGAACTTCAAACAATTCCTGGAGCATCTGTATTTGTAACATATATCCATTCAGGTATAAGCTAAGAAGTTTTATCATCACTTATTTTACAAGGCTTCTCATGTAATTTAACATACCAAATAAATCTAAATGGTTTAATATCTTTCTCTTACAAGGTGAGAGACAAATTCTTTTGAGAATTTCTGGGGACCTTCTGGGAAATTTCAAAATTAGTTTGAGCTCAAAAGTACTCCATCTAGAATTTAATTTAGGAAAGTTATCAAAAATGTTAAAAGGTTTGGACACTTGGCTAAATAGGATCACAGTGAGACAATACTTAGCTCTCTATTTAACCAAAGTGACAATTAAAAGATTTCAAAAGCAAATACAGGAAGTTATATAGCTGTTAAAAATCTTAGCTCTTGGGGTGCCTGGGTGGCTCAGTCAGTTAAACATCTGCCTTCAGTTTAGGTCATGATCCCAGTGTTCTGGGATGGAGCCATGCATAAGGCTCCCTGCTCAGCAGTGAGTCTCTTTCTCCCTCTCCCCCCCCTCCACCTGCTTGCTCTCTCTCTCTCAAATAAATAACTAAAATCTAAATATATATATATAATATATATATATATATATATATATATATGTTCTT
>NC_048238.1:48972093-48985477 GCF_002007445.2 Ailuropoda melanoleuca | reverse complement strand
AAATATATATATATATATATATATATATATATATATATATAAGTTCTTAATATGAGAAATTCAGTTTTCTTAAGTAATCAAAGACCTGAAAAAAACAACATGAAGCACAGGAAATTATTTTGATAAGACACAAAATCTTGGTTTCCCAGGCAGATTAATTAAAAGATAAAGAAAACCCTTTATATGATTTCTTTTTTAAAGAGAAGACCAATAATCTATGAAAACTTTGTCATTTTTAATAGAAAATCAATTTCTAGTTTTGCACCAGTGTTCTTTGGATATTGACTAATTTAAAAAAACTTATAAATTTACTGGACTGAGTAATAATTTCTAGAACTATTGAGGAAGCTAATGGATTCATAAAATTGTTAACTCAAGAGTAAGCAGAACCAGAATTGAATTAATTACATGGGACTGAATGAACAGATGAGGATGATTATAATTTTTTGGTGACTTTATTTGAAGCATTGCTGGTTATTTAATTTTTGTTTTCCAGATCTAAAGAAACCTTTTCTCTTTTCTCTTAAGCTATCTATAACTTAGTGCAACTTAGTAAAGTATACTTTTGTGAAAGAGAAAAAAAATTTTCTTTTCTAAAAATTGTATTTATATGAGAAGATGAATTTTAGCTGAACTTATTTTGGTATCCACTTCATGGTGTATGTAAATCAAACCATCATGTTGCACACCTTAAATTTATATGGTGATATATAAATTATTTTCCAATAAAACTGGAAGAAAGAAAGATCTCAAATAAACAACCTAACTCTATGCCTCAAGGAACTAGAAAAAGAAGAATAAAAGAAGCCCCAAATTAGCAGATGGAGGGAAATAATAAATTAAAGCAGAAATAAATGAAGTAGAAAACAAAAACAATAAAAAATATTTTTTAAAACTGGGTATTGACTCTTTATAAAGATAAACAAGATTGGCAAAACTTTGTAGTTAGACTAACTAAGGAACAAAGAGAGAGAAGCCAAATTGACAAAATTATAAATTAAAAAGGAGACATTAGAGCTGCAACCACAGATCATAAGAGGCTAATATGAATAACTATACTGCAAACTCAATAAAATACTAGCAAACTGAATTCAGCAGCACATTAAAAGGATAATTTATGATGATAAAATGGGATTTATCTCTGGGATGCAAGAATGGCTCAACATACAAATCAATAAATGTGTTCCGTAACATTAATAAAATGAAAGAAAAAATCACATGTTCATCTCAATAGACACAGAAAAAGCATTTGACAAAATTCAATAATCATTTATGATGAAATTCTCAACAAATTAAGTGTAGAAGGAATGTACTTCAACATGATAAAGGCCATATATGAGAAATCCACAAGGACATCATACTCAATGATGAGAAGTTGAAAGCTTTTCCTCTAAATTAAGGAACAAGACAAGTGTGCACATTCTCACTGCTACTATTCGACATAATACTGAAAGTCCCAGCCAGAGTAATCAGGAAAGAAAAAGAAATAAAAGACATCAGAATTGAAAAAAAAGAAGTAAAATTGACTCTCTAGATGACGTGATTTTATGTATAGAAAATCCTAAAGACTCCACAAAAAACTGTTATAACTAATAAATGAATTCAGTAAGGTTGCAGGATTAAAAATAACAATAATAATAACATAGAGGGCCCCTGGGTGGCTCAGGTTAAGAATCTGCCTTCAGCTCAGGTCATGAAATCGAGTCCTGTATTGGGCTCCCTGCTCTGTCAGCTTCTCCCTCTCCCTCTGCCCCCCCCACTCATGCTTTCTCTCGCTCACTCTCACTCTCTCTCAAATAAATAAATAAAACCTTTATTAAAAAATTTAACATAGAAAAATGAATAGCATTTCTCTATTCTAACAATGAATAATTTGAAAAAAATAAAGAAAACAATTCCATTTATACTAACATCAAACACAATGAAATACTTAAGAATAAATTTAATCCAGGAGATGAAAAATCTCTACATGGAAAACTACAAGACATTGATGAAAGAAATCAAACAAGGCAAAAATAAAAAGGAGTCCCACATTCATAGATTGGAAGAATCAATATTGTTCAAATGCCCATTCTACCAAAAGCCATCTATATATTCAATTTAATGCAATCCCCATTAAGATTCCAATTCCCTTTTTAAAAAGAAGTACAAAAGATTCCCAAAATTTATATGGAAAAAACATCCCACATAGTCAAAGTAACCCCGATGAAGAACAAACATGATGTATCACACTTCCTGATTTTAAGCTATATTATTAAGCTATGGTAATCAAAACAGTGTGATACTGCCATAAAAACAGACACTTAAACCAATGGAACAGAATTTAGAGCCCATCAATAAACCCATGCATATATGACCAACTAATATTGGCAAGGTAGCCATGAACACTCAATGGGGGAAAAAACAGTTTCTTTAATAAATAGTGTTGGGAAAATGGATATTCACATGTAAAAGAATAAAAATATACTCCCATCTTACAGCACTGACAAAAGTTACTCTAAATGCATTAAAGACTTAAGTGTAAGAAGAGAAACCATAAAATTTATGGAGGAAAACTTAAGGAAAAACGTCTTTTACATGAGAGTCTTGTAATGATTTTTTAGTTTATTACTTTCAAAACACAAGCAACAAGATAAAAAATAAGTGAAGAAATAGTAAACAAAAGAAAAAGAAAACTTATGAAATGGAAAAAAGTTCAAACCATATATCTGACAAGGCATTAATGTCCAAAATATATACAGAAGTCATACAACTCAATACCAAAAAAACAAAAACAAAAACAAAGAAAACACCCAAATAACCCAATTAAAAAATGGGCTAAGGATAGGAATGGACTATTCACCAAAGAAGATATACTCAATGACAAACAGGTCCAAGAAATGATGCTTAACATCACTCATCACCAGGGAAATGCAAATCAAAACTACAATGAGATACCACCTCACACTGTTAGAATGTCTATCATTAAGAAGTCAAGAGAAAACAACTGCTAGTGAGAATGTGGGAAAAAGAACCATAGTGCATTGTTGATGTTAGTGTAAATTGGTGCAGTCACTATGGAAAACAACATGGAGTTTCCTCAAAAAGTTAGAAATAGAACTATCATATGATACAGAAATTCCACTTCTTGAAATATATTTAAGGAAAACAAAAACACCATTTCAAAGTGATGTCTGCACCCCAATGTTTATAGCAGCGCTATTTGTAATAACTACATCATGGAAACAACTTAAGTGCCCATTGATGGATGAATAGACAAGAAGTGATGATGAGATAAGCACACACACTCATGCACACATGCACACACACAATCACAATGGAATGTTATTTAGCCATAAAAATTAGGGAAATCCTGCCATTTGAACAAGATGGATGGGCCTTGAGGGCAAGAATGACATGTACTGTATGATCTAATTTATATGTGGAATCTTAAAAAAAACTCATATAAAAAGAGATCAGATTTGTGATTACCAGAAGTAGGGGTTAGGGGAAGGGGGAATTGGATGAAGTTAGTCATAAGGTACAAATTCCATTTATAAAGTAAAGAAGTACTGGGGATATAATGTACAAAATTATGACTATAGTTAATATTCTTCTATAGTTTGTGTATGTATGTAGCCATAGATAGATTACATTTGTAGATATAGATTTTTTGTTTCCATTTATCCATTGATGGGCCATTTGTAATTTCTCAGGTTCACTTATATTTATCTGCCTTTGCATGTTATTTCTTCTGCCTAAAGAAATCCTAACACTGCAAAATTTAATATTACCTCTTCCATGAAGTCTTTCCCAACCTAAATCAGTGAGGCATTCTCTCCTCTAAGATTCCATAGCACTTTAGTGTTAACTCTTTTATAGGACTTATCACATTGTATTTATAATTGGTCTTCACAGGCCTTACCACCCTATGGGTCATATAGGGTCACATAACATGCATTTCACTGGTTTTGCCCTTACCTGATCATATAGGACCTCAAATCCCTGCAAAATATTTCTCTCATGCATATCACACAAGTATTTCTGTGATCCTCAAGGTGTAGCTCAAATGTTCTTTCTATCAAGTCTTCTGCCAGGTCCCAGGGCAGCTCTGTCATCCACTTCAGTTCTGGTATCTGTTGTCACTTTCTTCGGAACCACAGTCCCTCATTTAGTAAATGCCACTGGTCTGCTTACACCTAAGTCACCCACTGTGTTTTTGCTCTCTTGGCCACCAGTCTCAATGTGAATTCTGACTGAGTGGTGGTTACCAGAAAAATAATAAGCTGCCAATTTTTTGAGAGGATTGATTTGTTATTGTTGTTGTTTTGGGGAAAAGATAAACACTTTGAATTTGGGGTAGGAAAAGGAACCTCTCTGCATTGTTGGTGAGAATGCAAATAAGTACAGCCACTGCAGAGAACAGTGTGGAGGCTCTGCAAAAAAATTAAAAATAGAATTACCCTGTGATCCAATAATTCCACTACTGGATATTCCCCCCCCAAAAAACCCCACTAATTCAAAAAGACATATGCACCCCATGTTTATTGCAACATTATTGACAATAGCCAAGATATGGAAGCAAACTAAGTGTCCATCAATAGATGAATGGATAAAGAAGATGTGATCTATATATATACAGGCACACAATACAATACTACTTAGGCATAAAAAAGAATAAAATGTTGCCATTTGCAACAACATGAATAAATCTAGGGTGTATAATGCTAAATTAAATAAGTCAGAGAAAGACAAATGCCATAAGATTTAACATATTTGTGGAATTTAAGAAACAAAGCAAATTAACAAAAAAAAGAAAGAAAGAAAAATGAGACAAAAAACAGCCTCTTAAATATAGAGAACAGGGACAACTGGTGGTTAAGCCTCTGACTCTTGGTTTTGGCTCAGGTCATGATCTCAGGATCATAATATCAAGCCCTCCATTGGGCTCTGTGCTCAGCACGAAGTCCTTTTAAGTCCCTCTCTCCCTCTACTCCTCCCCCCGGGCTCTCTTTCTCTCTCTCTCTCTCTCTAAAATAAATAAATAAATGAATAAATAAATAAATAAATAAATCTTTAAAAATTATATAGAGGGCAAATTGCTGGTTACCAGAGGGCAGTTGGGTGGGTGGAGGGTGGGTAAAATAGATAAAGGTGATTAAGAGTGCATCACCTTTATGAGCACTGAGTAATGTACAGAATTTTTGAATCATTTTATGGTACACCTGAAATTAATATAACACTGTATGTTAATTATACTTGAGTTTTAAAAAGAGAATAAATAAAAGGAAGGAAGATTTTCTATTTTGAGATAATTATAATTTCTATTTGAAATAAATATACATTTACAAGAAGTTACAGGGAGGCCCCATGTACCCTTTGCTCATTTTGCCAAATGATAATATTTTATATAACTACAGAACAACATAAAAACCAGGAAACTGACACTTGCACAATGTGTGTGTATAGTTCTATGCCATTTTATAACATCAGTAAGTTCACGTAGTCATCATTGCAATTGTGATACAAAACTGTTCCATCATCACAAAAATTTATCAGACGCTACCTCTTTATAATCGCACCTACTCTCCTCTAATGCACCACCCCTAAGCCCCAGAAATCACTACTTTATTTTACATCTTCATAATTTTTGCATTTTGATAATGCTATATAAACAGAATCACACAGTTTGTGCCCTTCCAATACAGTAGTCCCCCCTTACCCATGGGGTATATGTTCCAAGACACCCAGTGGATCCCTGAACCTAGATAGTACCAAACCCTATATATCCTATGTTTTTTCCAATAATACATACCTATGATAAGTTTAATTTATAAATTAGGCACAGTAAGGGATTAACAGTAACTACTAATAAAATAGAACAATTATAACAACATAGTATAATAAAAGTTATGTGAATGTGATCTTTCTTTCAAAGTATCTTATTCCACTGTACTCATTATTCTTCTTGTGATGATGTGACTTGGTGTCAGGCTATTAGTGACCTGCTGGTGATGTCAGAAAATTCATCTTCTTTTGGATCTTTGTTGGCTATGCTTAACCTAAACTGTGGAAAGTGAAACCATGGATAATGGGGTTCTGTAGTATTTGCTTTTTATTCCACACAGATAAAACACTTAAAATATATTCAAATTGTATGAATTTATAGTTCACACTTTTTGTTACTGAGTAGAATTTTATGGTATCTATGCACCACATTTTATTTAACCATCTCATGTTTTAGGATATTTTGGCAGTGTTATGGGTTGCTTTGAATCCTCTGAAGGTATGCTGGAGCTCTAACTCCCAGTACATGAGGATGTGACTTTATTTGGAAATAGGATCTTTACAAAGGTAAAGATAGCTGAAATGAGATCAATAGTATGTGCCATAAGAAAATATGACTAGTGCTCTTATCAAAAGAGAAATTTAGACACATAGAGACATGCACAGATGGAACACTATGTGACAAGACACAGGGAAAATGCTACATGGAGTCAGAGGATTTGAGTGATAAATCTGTAAGTGAAGAAATACCAAAGATAGCTAACAAATCACCAGATTCCATGAAGACACATGGAACAGATTCTCCCTCAGAGCCCTCCAGGGGAAAAAAATCCTGCTGATTTTGGAGTTAGAACTTCCAGACAATAAGTTTCTATTAATTTAAGCCATGCAGTTTGTGACAATTTGTTATGTCAGCCCTAGAAAGTGAATACAAAGGAAGGAGTTAAGATGGCAGAGGAGAAGGGGTACCCTTTTTCAGCTGGTCCCCTGAGTCGAGCTGGAGAGGTACCAGACCATCCTGAACATCCACGGAATCAGCCTGAGACACAGGAAGATACATCCAGATCTCTACAAATGAACATCTCCAGCGATGAATATTGAGGTACGAAGCGGGGAGCCATGAAGCTGCACACAGATATTGGAAGATAAATGGAAGGGGGAGGGAGCCACTGTATTCAGGCACCTGGAAGTGGTAGCCACCTGCACTGGGGAGGGGGCAGACTCCTGGATCAGCGCCCGTGAGAGAGCAGACTGAGACCATGAACTGGGGAACGCGCACGACCAATCTGAAAATCGGAGATCCGGAGTGCACAGGAAACACACTGATGGAGCTCCAGAGCATGGGGGTGGACTGGCAGTGTTAGAAACACAAAGGACAGAGATGCGCCGGCCCTGGAAGTGAGGGCTGGGAAGCCGGGTGTGGAGCGCACAACCCAGGACGCTGCAGGGTAGAGCAGCACCAACAGAAACAGAGTTAAAGGGACCAGAATACCAGGGGAGAACCGTCTGCGATCCCTCTGTTCTGAGACAGAGGCTGAGATTCAGCTACTGCTGCTCTGACTCTCAGAAGAGGCACAACAAACCGCAGGGGAAAGCCACCAGAGAACAAAAGCATGGAAATACCAGCTCACAGTGTGCCCATCCCCATCCCCCCTCACAGGGGACATGGAGACTATACCCAAACAGGGTTGGCTAAGTATCGGTGTGGAAGGGCCCTCCCCCAGAAGGTAGGCTGAAAAATCAAAAAGCCCACATCGCTAAGGTCCCTATAAAACAAGTGCACACTGCCTCGGTCCTGGTCAATAATTTGGGCTCTGGACAACCCCGCAACCTCTCCTCATCAGAATGACAAGAAGGAGAAATCCCCCCAAGCAAAGAAAAGACAATGAGTCTGTGGCCTCTGTCACAGAACTAATGGATATGGATATAACTAAATTATCAGGAATGGAGTTCAGACTAACAATGGTCAAGATGATGTATAGACTTGAAAAAAGTATTAACGAAAATGTTAATGAGAATATAGAATCTCTAAGGGTGGAAATGAGAGCGAATCTGGCAGAAATTAAAAATTCTATGAATCCAATGCAGTCAAAACTAGAGGCTCTGACGGCCAGGGTGAATGAGGCAGAAGAACTAATTAGCAAATTGGAGGATGGGTTAGTAGAAGAGAAAGTTAAAATAGACACGTGGCTCAAAAAAATTCAATCTCAAGAATGTAGCTTACTGGAGATTACTGACACAATGAAACGTTCCAATGTCAGAATCATGGGCATCCCTGAGGGGGTGGAGAAAAACAGAGGTCTAGAAGAGGTATTTGAAAAAATTGTAGCTGAAAACTTCCCTAATCTAGCAAAGGAAGCAAGCATTTGTGTCCAAGAGGCAGAGAGGACCCCTCCGAAGCTCAACCATCACAAACATATGCCATTTCACGTCATAGTGCAATTTGCGAATATTAGATGCAAGAATACAGTATTGAAAGCAGGCAGGGCAAAGAAATTTCTCATGTACCAAGGCAAAGGTATCAGAATTACATCAGACCTGTCCACACAGACCTGGAATGAGAGAAAGGGTTGGGGGGCATTTTTAAAGCTCTTTCAGAAAAAACATGCAGCCAAGGATCCTTTATCCAGCAAGGCTGTCATTCAGAATTGATAGATAAAGACCTTCCAAAATCACCAGTCACTGACCAATTTCGTAACCATGAAAAGAGCCCTACAGGAGATATTAAGGTGGGTTTTATAAAAGCCAAAAGGCCCCAAGAATGATACAGAACAGAAAGTCACAATCTATAGAAACAAAGACTTTACAGGCAACATGGCATCATTAAAATCATATCTCTCAATAATCAGTCTCAATGTAAATGGCTTAAATGCTCCCATAAAAATGCCACAGGGTTGCAGATTGGGTAAAAAGACATGTCCCATCCATTTGCTGTCTACAAGAGACTAATTTTGCACTTAAAGATACATCCAGACTGAATGTAAAGGGATGGAATACCATCTTTCATGCCAATGGACCTCAAAAGAAAGCTGGGGTAGCAATTCGCATATCAGACAGATTGGATTTTAAACTAAAGACTGTAGTTAGAGATACAGAAGGGCACTATATTATTCTTAAAGGATGTATCCAACAAGTGGATATGACAATTATAAGTATATATGCCCCTACAGGGGAGCAGCAAGATACACAAGCCAACTCTTAACCAGAGAAAAGAGGCATAGATAAAAATGCGTTAATAGTCGGGGACCTCAACACTCCACTATCAGCAAAGGACAGATCACCTAAGCAGGAAATCAACAAGGAAACAAGAGCTTTGAATGCCATACTAGACGAGTTGGACCTCATAGATATATATAGAACACTGCACCCCAGAACCAAAGAATACTCATTCTATCCTAATGCCCATGGAACATTCTCAAGAATAGACCATGTTCTGTTCACAGAACAGGTCTCAACTAATGCCAAAAGACTGAAATTATTCCCTGCATATTCTCAGACCAAAATGCTTTGAAATTGGAACTCAACCACAAGGAAAAATTTGGAAGAAACGCACACACTTGGAGACTAAAACCATCCTGCTCAAGAATGATTTGATAAACCAGGAAATCAAAAATCAATTTAAACAATTTATGGAGACCAACGAGAATGAAAACACAATGGTCCAAAACTTATGGGACACTGCAAAGGCAGTCCTAAGGGGAAAATACATAGCCATCCAACCCTCACTCAAAAGAATAGAAAAATCTAAAATGCAGTTTTTATATTCTCACATCAAGAGACTGGAGCAGCAACAGAGGAAAAGGCCTAGTCCACACATGAGAAAGCAGTTGATCAAGATTAGAGCAGAGATCAATGAATTAGAAACCAGGAGCACAGTAGAGCAGATCAACAGAACTAGAAGCTGGTTCTTTGAAAGAATAAATAAAATTGACAAACCACTGGCAACACCTATCCAAAAGAATAGAGAAAGGACCAAAATTAATAAAATTATGAATGAGGGGTGCCTGGGTGGCACAGCGGTTAAGCGTCTGCCTTTGGCTCAGGGTGTGATCCCGGCATTATGGGATCGAGTCCGTCAGGCTCCTCTGCTATGAGCCTGCTTCTTCCTCTCCCAGTCCCCCACTTGTGTTCCCTCTCTCACTGGCTGTCTCTATCTCTGTCAAATAAATAAATAAAATCTTTAAGAAAATAAAATAAAATAAAATTATGAATGAAAAGGGAGAGGTCACCACCAAAACCAATGAAATTGGAAGGATTATTAGAAACTTTTATCAACTTTATGCCAATAAATTTTTTTATTAGAGTTTTATTATTAGAAACTTTTATCAGTTTTATTCCAATAGATTAAGCAATTTGGAAGAGATTGAGGCCTTCCAGGAAACCTATAAACAACCAAGACTGAAAGAGGAATAAATTGATTTTTTAATAGACCAATTAATTATAAAGAGATTGAAACAGTGATACTCAGTGAAATAAGTCAAGCAGAGAAAGACAATTATCATATGGTTTGATTCATCTATGGAACATAAGAACAAGGAAGATCGGTAGGAGAAGAAAGGGATAAAGAAAGGGGGGGTAATCAGAAGGCGAAATGAAACGAGAGACTACGGTTTCTGAGAAAAAAATTGAGGGCTTCGGAGGGGAGCAAGGTGGGGAAATGGGATGGGCTGGTGATAGGTAGCAAGGAAAGCAAGTATTGCATGGTGCACTGGGTGTTATACACAACTGATGGATCATCGAGCTTTGCATCGGGAACCGGGAATATACTATACGGTAATAATATAATAAAAAAATATAAAACATAAATAAATACATAAATAAATAAATAAATAAAAACCTTCCAAAAAACAAAACCCTTGGGCCTGATTTTTTTTCCCAGGGAATTCTACCAAACATTCAAAGAAGAAATAATATCTATTCTCCTAAAGCTATTTCACAAAAGAGAAGCAGAAGGAAAGGTACAAAACTCATTCTATGAGGCCAATATTGCTTTGATCACCAAACCAGGAAAAGACCCCAACAAAAAGGAGAATTACAGACCGATTTCCCTAATGAACATGAATGCCAAAATTCTCAACAAGATCCTTGCTAATAGAATCCAACAGTACATTAAAAGGATTAACCATCATGACCAAGTGGGATTCATCCCTGGGATGCAAGAGTGGTTCAACTTTCACAAATCTATCAGTGTCATAGATTTTATCAACAAAAAAAAAGCCAAAAATCATATGACTCTCTCAATAGATGCAGAAAAAGCATTTGACAAAATACAGCATCCTTGCCTGATTAAAACTCTTCAGAGTGTAGGGATAGAAGGTACATTCCTCAATCTCATAAAAACCATCTATGAAAAGCCTACACCAAATATCATTCTCAATTCGGAAAAGCTGGAAGCCTTTCCCTTAAGATCAGGAACATAACAAGGATGCCCACTCCAGCCATTAATATTCAACATAGTACTAGAAGTCCTTGCAACAGCAATCAGACAACAAAAAGATATAAAGGTATCCAAATTGGTAAAGAAGAAGTCAAACTGTCTCTCTTCGCAGATGACATGATACTCTATATGGAAAACTGAAAAGAATCCACTCCCAAACTACTAGAAGTTATAGAGCAGTTCAGTAATGTGGCGGGATACAAAATCAATGCTCAGAAATCAGTTGCATTTCTATACATGAACAATGAGACTGAAGAAAGAGAAATTAGGGAATCTATCCCATTTACAATAGCACCAAAAATCATACGTTACCTTGGAATTAACTTAACCAGAGACATAAAGGATCTATATTCTAGAAACTACAAATCACTCTTAAAATAAATTGAAGAAGACACAAAAAGATGGAAAAATATTCCATGCTCATGGATCGGAAGAATTAACATAGTTCAAATGGCCATGCTACCCAGAGCAATCTACACTTTCAATGCCATCCCGATCAAAATACCAATGACATTTTGTCATTGAACTGGAACAGGCCTTAAATTTGTGTGGAACCAGAAAAGGCCCCAGATTGCCAAGGAATTGTTGAAAAGGAAAAACAAAGCTGGAGGCATCACAATGCCGGTTTTCAAGCTGTACTTCAAAGCTGTGACCACAAAGACAGCATGGTACTGGCACAACAACAGACACATAGACAATGGAAGAGAATAGAGAACCCAGAAATGTACCCTTGGCTCTTTGGGCAACTAATCTTCGATAAAGCAAGAAAAAACATCCGGTGGAAAAAAGACAGTCTCTTCAATAAATGATTCTGGGAAAATTGGACAGCTACATGCAAAGTAATGAAACTTGACCGCTCTCTCANGTAATGAAACTTGACCGCTCTCTCACACCATACACAAAGATAAACTCCAAATGGATGAAAGACCTCGATGTGAGACAGGAATCCATCAAAATTCTAGAGGAGAACATAGGCAACAACTTCTATGACATCGGCCAGAGCAACCTTTTTCACGACACATCTCCAAAGGCAAAAGAAACAAAAGATAAAATGAACTTGGGGGACTTCATCAGGATAAAAATCTTCTGCACAGCCAAGGAAACAGTCAAAAAAACTAAAAGGCAGCCCATGGAATCCGAGAAGATATTTGCAAATGATACTACAGATAAAAGACTGGTATCAGTAGGGTAAGAAAGGGATAAAGAAAGGGGGGCAATCAGAAGGGGGAATGAAGCATGAGAGACTATGGACTCTGAGAAACAAACTGAGGGCTTCAGAGAGGAGTGCGGTGGGAGAATGGGATAGACTGGTCTTGGGTAGTACGGAGGGCATGTATTGCTTGGTGAACTGGGTGCTATATGCGACTAATGAATCTTCGAACTTTACATCAGAAACCAGGGATGTACTGTATGGTGACTAACATAATATAATAAAAAAATTAAAATAAAAACAATCAAAAAAAGAAGAGACTGGTATCCAAGATCTACAAAGAACTTCACAAACTCAATACATGAGAAACAAACAAATCAAAAAATGGGCAGAAGATATGAACAGACACTTTTCCAATGAATGAAGACATACAAATGGCTAACAGACACATGAAAAAATGTTCAAAATCATTAGCCATCAGGGAAATTCAAATCAAAACCACACTGAGATACCACCTTACGCCAGTTAGAATGGCAAAATTGACAAGGTAAGAGACAACAATTGTTGGAGAGGATGTGGAGAAAGGGGATCCCTCCTACATTGTTGGTGGGAATGCAAGTTGTTACAACCACTCTGGAAAACAGTGTGGAGGTCCCTTAAAAAGTTAAAAATTGAGCTAGCCTATGTCCCAGCCATTGCACTACTGGGTGTTTACCCCAAAGATACAGACGTAGTGAAGAGAAGGGCCATATGCACCCCAATGTTCATGGCAGCATTGTCCACGATAGCAAAATTATGGAAGGATCTGAGATACCCTTCAACAGATGACTGGATTAAGATGCTGTGGTCCACGGGGATGGGGTTAAGATGGCGGAGGAGTAGGGGNGATAGCAAAATTATGGAAGGATCTGAGATACCCTTCAACAGATGACTGGATTAAGATGCTGTGGTCCACGGGGATGGGGTTAAGATGGCGGAGGAGTAGGGGACACCTTTTTCAGCCGGTCCCCTGAGTTGAGCTGGATAGGTAC
>NC_048238.1:48822927-48971993 GCF_002007445.2 Ailuropoda melanoleuca | reverse complement strand
CGGAATCTGGGGATGTACTGTATGGTGATTAACACAATATAATAAAATAAAACTAAAAGAAAAAAAAAAGATGCTGTGGTCCATATATACAATGGAATATTACTCAGCTATCAAAAAGAATGATTTCTCAATATTTGCTTCAACGTGGACGGCATTGGAGGAGATAACGCTAAGTGAAATAATTCAAGCAGATAAAGACAATTATCATATGGTTGCTCTCATCTATGGAACATAAAAACTAGGAAGATTGGTAGGAGATGAAAGGGATAAAGAAAGGGGGGTAATCAGAAGGGGAAATGAAGCATGAGAGATGATGGACTCTGAGAAACAAACTGAGGGCTTCAGAGGGGAGGGCGGAGGGGGAATGGGATAAGCTGGTGATGGGTAGTAAGGAAGTCACGTATTGCATGGTGCACTGGGTCTTATTCGCAACTAATGAATCATCGAACTTTACATCAAAAACCAGGGATGTACTGTATGGTGACTAAGATAATATAAAAAGAAAAAACATTAAAAAAAGAAAGTAAATACCGGTTGCTTCTAGTTTAGGACTAACATGAACATTTATATACAGGTTTTTGTGTGGACATGTTTTTTGTTTGGAAGGATAAATGAAAATAGTTCAGGCAAGGTCACTTACTCCAAGATGCTAGGTCACTTTGCACTGTTAAAATAATTTTGAATATATTATCCTTCTCCAAACAGGAACTTACTTAAGTTTCCTTTTCCCCTAGTGTGGAAGAACTCTCCTTCCTCTGGTCAAAGATAATAATCATCTCTGAAGACGTGTAATTCAACCCCTCTGGTAATGGCAAGCCTCATAAGATTATACCAAGGTAATTTGGTTCCTTAGTACTTCAAATTCTTCATTCCAGAACACCATCTGAACATTCATCTCTACATATCTAACAAAGACCCATTGTAAACAATCAAACATGGTGCTCAATAGTTGTAAAGGAGCTCAGATACATAAAATTTTATGAGTTCATACTGATACTCAAAAAATAAAAATTAAAATATAAAAAGAAACTTAAAAAGACTTGTGAATCTTGACTTAAAATTCATGTCCGATACAAACAAAAAATGGGATGTACATCTAAATATGACTATAATATTTTAGAACAAAACATAAAAGAAAACCTGTGTACTCAGAAGTCTGGGTTTGATTTCTGTTTCTGCTCCTTGCGAGTTGACTGACCTATTGTCAATTACTTCACCTCTTCCAATAGCAATGTTGGGTCTTTTTTTTCCTTCTTTTGAATGGCTGGTTAATACATTTCTTATAAAGTCACAAGGATTAAACAAGGTAACAAATTTAAAAAGTGCCTTCTATAGGGGTTGACATATAGAGAACACTCAGTAAATGTTGCATACCTTCCCCTATATTTTGTGCTAAAATCTGCCTTCTTATGATTTCCATTCATTGGACCAATTTTTATCATTGAGGGCTGCTCTTGACCAGGACAATCCACCTTGCATGTAATAAAGGTTACTGTGCATCTAAATGTTCTGTCACATGGGACAACCTAAAGTTTGCCCATGGAATGATGTGGGTGATTTTGTTGGGTCTTTAAAAGTTCAAGCCTCTAAAACACTCAGGTAGTAAATATTGGGGAAGTAGGGAGAAGGAAAGCCATAGGCACCCTGTGGTGCCTGCTTAGAAAATGAGTTCTGTAGGCTACATGGATGTCCTTCATAACAGGAACAAACATGGCTGCTTGTTGACTCTGTTGCTGTTTGAATTAAGAACCTTCTCCATTCAGTAAATCTCACCTCCCCTTAGCAATGCAATGAAGTCATCTTAATCTTCAAGCTGAGCCAAAGCAGGGCTGCAATGGAGACAAACTGTGTTGGCTAGAACACTCTGGACAAGAGCAGAAGTCTGGGGTCTATTATGCTTGCACAGGCACAGTTTATGCACCACACTCAATTTTAAGAATTCTTGATGGGGTTTAGAATGGGCCATACTATCAGGCATCCTGGGATGTGTGATAGTCAGAGAGTATAGATCTCTCATCACTTAGGAGCCATAACTGAGACATTTGAAATACTTTAATCCAAGCCTTCTTTCTGTCTTACTGGGTGACTTTTATCTAAATCCTTTTACATATATTGAAAATGCTACATGTTCTACTTCTAAGTCAGTGGTATTGAATATTGTTCAAAATGGAAGATCTTATTGAAGAAGAGCTCTAGACAATAGTATTCCTGATTTTTCTCACATGACCAGCCCTGCATTTTATTCCTGAGTTTTATGGATCTTTTTCCTGTTTTAGTCACATTCCTTATCATTAGCTAAGACTTTTAGAGCTCTGGCCACTTTCAGTGTACTAAATAATGTGCCTCAGGCTATTAGTGAACTGAATGGCACATTTGTATGCCAGAATTTCTTCAGGAGATAACAATTTCTTGATTTTTAGATAGGAATGGAAGATAAAAATGGAAGTTTAGAGAGCATTGAGCTCTTTGGTGTCCATGAGAATCACCTGAGAAGCTTATAAAACATTTAGCTCCCAGAGCTATACCCTAGGCCTAATAAATCAGAACCAATATGGCAGATGTTTAGACATGTATATTTTTAACGTGCTCCTCCAGTAATTCTGATATACCATGAAATCTGAGAACCACTGATTTAATCCACCCTTTTTTTTTTCTGTCATTTTATATAAAGGATAACTGAGGCCTAGAAAGGGCATGCGACTTTTTTTGCGTGTGTGCAAAATGGTGGTTTATTAAAGCACGCAGGACCCAGGGGCAGAAAGAGCTGCTGCACAGGGGTCCTGAAGAGTGGCTGATTGTATACTCTGGAGTTGGGAGAAGTAAGGAAAAGGGAGGTTTCATTTTTTTAACAATATTTTTTATTATATTATGTTAGTCACCATACAGTACATCCCCAGTTTTTGATGTAAATTTCCATGATTCATTACTTGCGTATAACACCCAGTGTACCATGCAATACGTGCCCTTCTTAATACCCATCACCAGCCTATCCCATTCCCCACCCCCCCTGAAGTCCTCAGTTCGTTTCCCAGAGTCCATAGTCTCTCATGTTTCATTCCCCCTTCTGTTTACCCCCCCTTTCTTCTTCCCTTTCTCCTCCTACTGATCTTCCTACTTCTTATGTTCCATAAAGGAGTGAAACCATATGAAAAAAAAAAGAAAAAAGAAAAGGCATGTGACTTGCTCAATTTCACAAATATAACTAAAGGAATGTTCAGAAGGATAATGGTGGATATAATTATAATTTGTAAGTTATTTCTGTCTAAAAATTAATTTTCAATATGCAAAAATTATACTTGACTTACACTAGTCAGTTCAAGGCTGTCAGACTTCTGGTACTCTGAGCCCAAAACCACTTCAAGACCGGGGGCTTGGACTGAGGAGGCCCAAATCCCCTTGAGCTTTTCTCCAGGTAAGTCCTGAAGCCACTGCCTAGTTAATGTCTATGGAAGTTAATTGAGCTAAAAATAAAACACAAATTGTGTTTGAGGTGCTTTCTTCCCCCTTTTATTTACACAGTATTTATTAAATGATGTGTTTCTTGAAGGATGAGATTAGATCTGCGTGGGATTAGATGAAAATGGACAAGAATTTTGTATTTTCCCTGTAGCTCTCCAGCTGCCTCTGCAGAAGACATCTCCCCTGGCTTGAGCCCTGAGCTCATGTTCTTTTGAAAGTTCGAGTGGGTTCAGATATTTTTGAGATGGGTCTTTCATCCATGTCAGAAGAACAGTTTGGTTCTTTGGTTCCTCTCCAAGTTAAGGACAGATTCCGTGAGGCCATTTTAATTTGTTCATTCTGAAACTTCAATTAGTGGTTAGGAAAGATATTTTTCAGTCAATCAGTAGCCAGACATACACACAAGCCCTATAGTTAAGATAAAATTTCTGATAGTGTTGAACCCCAAATTCCAGTGATTTATTAGTGGCTATGGTTTGCTAACAAAGAGGGCATTAGTGGATGAACTTCTGGGAATCTGGAGACTAGGAGAGGTAAAGGAACAAGAAGAGAAAAAAGACACCAGGCAGCTATGAGCAAAAGCAAGGGAGGCAACAAACAAAGATGACTCCTGGAACTTCAAGAGTGATTCAACTACAGGCAAAGAGGTTACTGTCATTTTTCAAACTGACATTTATTTTAAAATTTGAAAAACCATCAAGGTAAAATATGGCCTTGAAAAAAGTAGAAAGTGCTTTGATTTGTCTTATTACAGTTGACACCAAATCTGTCCATTTGTCATAGCCTGGTTCTTATTTTCTTGAGGAACTCCCAAGTCCTTACTGAATCTGGGTAGTGCTGAAGATGGAATCAGGAAGTATCTTGATTGCATATTAATGTGAGGAAGAGCTGGGAAGGGATGCTGACACACAGCCTCTTAATTCCTCCAAAGAAGGGAAAAGGATTACTCACCAGGTGCTTTGAAGAACATTGGTAAAAAAAAAAAATCTCCACACATTTGGTTTAGTAAAAATCATTGCTTGCTGCTGTCTCTGAAATAGGCAAGACTGTGGATTCTGCATTTTGTTGGAAAGGCTACTTGCTGTGAAGAAGAAAGTCAAAGTCAAGTCTTAGCTCTCCCATGGACATGTCGTTTCTGGCAATTTGCATGACCATTTCTCAGTCTTCCTCACAGAATAATTGAATACTAGGGTCTCATGGGAGTTAAATAACCTGTCATTCCAGGCCTTCCAACACTTAGACTCACTCAAATGTTTAAATGTTTCCCTACCAAATCATCTGGCTTCAATTAAACTTATTTACTCACTCCTTAAACATGCCTTGGGCATCTTTTTCCTCTACATCACATTTTTCTTCATTTGGAAGGCTTATCGCCTTTCTTTCATCCTATCCAGACATTCTACAAAGCCCAATAAAAATCCTGCTTTTTCAAAGGAATGCTTGACTTGTGCCCTTTCAGGGCTCTTTCCCTTCCCTCTACTCTCACTGTGTACAATTCATTTGGTACTTTTCATCAGTATGTTTATGTCTTGCTTCTCCAACTACACTACAAGTTTTAGTGTAGAAAGAGCATTCTACTCAATGAATCTATTTAATAGATATAAAATCTCTATTTAATAGATATAAAATTATTGTATGCCAGTTATTTCAAAAGGAAACTATGAAATAGTAAAATGATTTGGATTGAGATAGATTTGGGTGCTGGTTTTGACCACTTCACTTTAATAAGTGAAGTTATATCACAGCCAATGTTGTCTGGTTTTGGGAAAATTATCAAATAACTTCAAACTTGGTTTGCTCATTTGCAAAATGGTGATAAGAATAGGTATCATCTAAACAAACTGCTATGGGAATAAAATGAAATTAATAGGTGTAGATACTTTGTACAGTTTCATGAGTTGTATAATAGCAACCAATTATTAAGTTGTTTATACATATATCGTTACCAAATATGAATCTTCCTAATCATAACTCACACACAGTAAGCCACAGAAAATATTTCTTGGTGACCATGACGATAATAATGATGATTAAGGACACTATTTATTCCCTACCAGACCAAGGAAGGAAACAACCATGATGGAAGCCTCCCAAACTGCCCACTGGCTGCTTTGTGGAAAACAATCACCTGTCTTATCCTGTTTTTACCCTCCACAAAGTATCAGAGTGTAAGGGCCTTATGGAGACTATCCAGGTGATCATCTTCATGTCACTGGTACGGACAGTGATGTCCAGAAAGGAAGAGGCTTGCTCAAGGCTGCACAGCAGGTCAGATGTAGTACCAGAAGTGATGTGGATTCTCATACAGGTATAGACACAAAGTGACATATTTCTCTTAACAAGTCTTCGAATTTTTTTAAGCATTCTTACCAATGTGGGGCTCAAACTCACAGCTGTGAGATCTAGACCTGAGCCAATATAGTCAGATGCTCAACCAACTAAGTCATTCAGGTGCCCCAGGTCTGTGAATCAAAAAAAAAAAATCCACTTAAACATTCCAGCTTAAATACTAAGGCTCAGCAGATATGAAGCCAAAGCTTACATAGCCAGGAAGAAAAAGAGCCAAGACATGAATTCTGTTTGCCTTTTAAGCTCCAGGAGAAATCCCAATCTCAAATCATGACCTTCTCTGATATTTCTGCCTTCTTCCTGCCCATCATCCACAGGAAAGTCAGACTCAAATCTTCCCCTCCTGGTCCCAGCTTCAAGCCATGGTATGAGGATTTCTGAGGTAGGATTGGAATAAAGTACAGATTGGCTTATACACAGGCACTGTAGTCCAGACAGGGAGCATGACACAGCAAAAGTAACAAGTCTAGGCCTAGCAGGTTCTTTTCCTCCACAGGTGAGCTTCATCGGGAAAATCACTTGATTGTTCTGTGTATAATTGGGCAAAATACTTAATATTGCAAGTTCCTAAGCCTTCAGTTCTTTACCTGTAAAATGGGGATAATAGTACCTACCTCATGAGGTGGTTGTAGGGATATAATAAAATATATATATATATATATATATATATATATATATATGGCACCTGGGTGGCTCAGTTGGTTGGACATCCAACTCTTGGTTTCAGTTCATGTCATGATCTTATGGGCCCTGGGATTGAGCCCTGCGTCAGGCTCCATGCTCAGCAGGGAGTCTGCTTGAGAGTCTCTCCCTCTGCCCTTCCCCCCACTCACACTGTCTCTCTCTCTCTCAAATAAATAATATTTAAAAAATATATGTAAAATATTTAGAATAGTAGCTAACACATAATAAACATTCACAAATTTTAACTGTTTGTATTGTTACTATACAAGCTAAACAGTCATAAGAATCATTAAAAAATACAAATAAATTACTCTGGCTAAGTAGAGGTTGTTAGACAGGATTTTTTTTAAAGGGAACCCAGGGTGCCTGGGTGACTCAGTCAGTTGGGCATCTGCCTTTAGTTCAGGTCATGGTCCCAGGGTCCTGAGATTGAGTCTTGGGTCGAAGTCTCTGCTCAGCAGGGGGTCTGCTTCTCCCTCTGCCCCTCCCCTTTTGATAATGATCTCACTCTCTTTCAGGCTCTCCCTCTCTCTCTCAAATGAATAAATAAAATCTTAAAAAAGTAGCAAACCCAAATGTATGCTGTCTATAAGAAACTCTCTTTTAAATATAAACAAATATATGTTGAAATTTTAAAAAAATCTAAAAATGATGCATCTTGCAAACATTAATCAAAAATACTATTGTAGGGGCACCTGGGTAGCTCAGTCAGTTAAATGTCTACCTTCAGCTTGGGTCAAGATCTCAGGGTCCTGGGATTGAACCCCACATGGGGGTTCCACTCTCCAATGAGTAGGGAGTCTGTTTCTCCCTCTCACTGTCCCTCTGTGCTCTCTCTCTCAAATAAACAAAATCTTTTAAAATTATTATTAGAGTTTATAGACGAAAACAAATCCTCTATAAAGTAATGGAGAAAGGGAGGATTTATGATGAACCTTATAGAAGAGATAAAATTTTAGCTAGTCCTTGAAGATAGATGTATGACTTAGACAGTAAGAGATGGGGGGAGGGGAGGGAACAACAGGGCTTGTTCTGGGAGTGTTCAATATTATCGATTGGAGCAGTGTTATCACGCAAAGAAGTAGAGGGAGATGAAGCTAGGCAGGTAGGTTACTACTAGATTTTGGAGGACCTCTGAATTGCAGGACAAGTTGTTTGCTCTTTTCCTAATGGTAGTGTGTTGAAAGACTTTGAACACGGGAGTAATATGATTAGAATGATATTTTAGGATTATTATTATGATAGCTGTGGCTAGGAGTTAGAAGAAGGCTATTGCAATGATCCAAGGGAGAGGTAAAGAACATCTGAATTAAAGCAAGGTCAATGTGGGTGGAGCGAGTGGATTCAAGAGATGATATGATGATGTAAATGTAGAATCTATAAAATGTGGTAACAAAAAAAAAACTGGGACGGTTATAGAGGGATATATGATTCTGTGTTTTCGAGCTTGGGTTGCTTATAAGGGTGATAGTACATTGACAGAGATAGAGACAACTAAAGGAGGAAAAAGTTTAAGAGGAGAATATGTTTAAGTCTTATTACATTCCATCTTGCTTAATTAATGCATTCTAGAGGAACCTTAAAGGTTGTTCTGTCTGACCATGCCATAGGATGGTTTAAATCTTCTCTGTAATGTTTTCTTCAAGTAGCTGCTCTGCTACTGCTTACACACCTCCAGTCACAGGAAACTCAGTACTTCTCAGAGCAGCCTATTTTCCCTTGGCAATCTTAATAGCTCTTATTTCTCTTAAACTGAAATCTGTCTCCCTATAGCTTCCACATATGGCTTTTTTAACCACAGAGACTAATCAAATCTTGTTCATTCTTCATAAGGAAGCTATTTAAATATTTGAAGACAGCCATGATATTTTTAACACAATAATGTCTTTCAGAGCAGATGGGTGTCTTCCTCCCAGTCCTTGGGGCAGAGTACACTAGGCCTCAGGTCTTAGAAACACCCTCCTCTTCTGGAAAAGTACGTAAACATTCAATTCAACAAATATTTACTGTGCCTTGTCCTGGAGACCTAGAGATGAAGAATCCATCAAGGATCTCTTTGTCTAATAAGAAAGGCAAACATTAATTGAATAAATTACAATACAGAATGATAACCACAAAGACAAACAGGTATACCATTCATAAATACATCTATGTTGGGAGGAAGGGACACTAGGTAAGGAAAAGATTTTCAGAGGAAATGAGATATACACTAAAGTTTGAAAAATTAAAGAAAGACTAGGGCTTGGCAGGCAGACAATGGAGCTAAAAAGCACTTTATAAAGAGTACAGTGTTTACCAAGCTTCAGGGAAATACAATAGTCAAGGATAACTTTAGTATTTCTAGCTAGAGTGGCTACATAAATGGAGCTGTGATTAACCAAGGTGGGGAATACAGGAAGAGCAAGTCTGATAGGTGGGGATTGGAGGTAAATGGTAAATGAGTTCCATTTCAAACATTTAAAGTCTGAAGGGGAACACAAAAATAAAGATTATTGTATATGAAAGCTACATAGAACGTGTGCATATATCTGCATGTGTGTGTATTTGAATAACTGCTGTGGCCTTCTATAATGTGTACTCAAACAACTTCAGGATCTAGAACTTGAAGCCACACTTCCTAAAATTGTAATCAGTGGATCATCTTAATTAGAATCGCTAAGTTACTTGTTAAAATAAAATAGAGTTCTGGGCACCAACTTTATGAAATATTTTGAGAATCATTGCTTTAAAGGGTAGTTTATAATCATCTTTGGCAGGATACTGCCATCCTCACATATTTTTGATGCCTCATGGTTACCAATGGAATAAAATCAGAATGCATCAGAATTGGAATAAACCTTTGGGATTAGGGTGCCTGGGTGGCTCAGTCAGTTAAGCATCTGCCTTTGGCTCAGGTCATGATCTCAGAGTCCTGGGATCGAGCCCTGCATCAAGCTCCCTGCTCAGGGAGCCTGCTTCTCTCTCTCCCTCTGCCTATCCCCTGGGTTGTGCTGTCCTGCCATCTCTCAAATAAGTAAATAAAATCCTAAAAAAAAAAACTTTGGGATTAGTTTAGTATAACCTTACAAATTTCCATTTTTATCTCTCTATATATAAATATAAATAAATTCTACATATATTTACATATAAAAAAAGAAAAAAGTATATATGCTTTACTCTATTCCATTATCAGAAATATTCCTTGAAAACTACGAATTTTGTGGGTGTGTTTACATTAAGCAATTACCATTACTGCCACTAGGTTTACAAACACATGCTACTTTGCATTGCACACACATTGTGAAGCCAGGCTTCTTCAGCCAAATTTGCACCCCACAACAGGCACTGGTTTAAGTCAGAGGTGAAATTTTGTGCATTTGGTTGTTTCAACAATTGAAAATTGCAAACACTTATTAGAGCATCTCCAAAGTATATTTCAACTACACTGATATGAATTTCAACAAAGAAACCTGAAAAGTCTCAAGTCCATACACATAAACTTGCTCATTTTCTCTCCTTATCCAGGCCAAGATTTTAGTGAGTCTAATGCCATTTGAATAATTACTCAATTTCAAAACAATACACAAAAGAGACATAGTGATCCTAAATACATATGCAAAAAACAATAGAGATGCAAAATATGAGAAGCAAATATTGATAGAACTGAGAGAAATAGAGAAACATTATCTTTGGAGACTTCAATATTCTTTTCTTACTAATTGACAAGACAAACAGAAAATCAGCAAAGATATAGAATTCAACATGAATAGGATGATTTAATCAATATCTATAGAAACTCCACCTGAAAACAACAGAATATACATTATTTAGAAGTGCCCAGAGAATGTATAACAAGGTAGACCATATCCTGGGCCTAAAACAAACCTAAATAAGTTTTTTAAAAAGATTTTATTTATTTATTTGACAGAGAGACAGCCAGTGAGAGAGGGAACACAGCAGGGGGAGTGTGAGAGGAAGAAGCAGGCTCCTAGAGGAGGAGCCTGATGTGGGGCTCAATCCAGGACACCAGGATCACACCCTGAGCCGAAGGCAGATGCCAACAACTGCACCACCCAGGCGACCCAAAACTAAATAAGTTTAAAATAATTTTTATATAATTTTTATTTTGTTATATTAGTCACCATACAGTACATCCCCAGTGTTTGATGTAGTGTTCCATGATTCATTGTTTGCATATAACACCCAGTGATCCATGCAATATGTGCCCTCCTTAATACCCATCACTGGCCTATCAAAATCACCCACCGTCCTCCCCTCTGAAGCCCTCAGTTTGTTTCCCAGAGTCCACAGTTAAAAATAATTTAATCATACCAATTGTATTCTCCAATCACAATGGAATAAAATTAAAAATCAGTAAGAGAAAAATAACAGGAAAATCTGCAAACATTTGGCTACTAAGCAACACACTACTAAATAATACATGGATCAAAAAGGAAGTCTTAAGGGAATTTATATAGTACACTGAACTGAATGAAAATTAAAATACTGTAGATTAATCTCTCTCCTGGGAGGAGGAGTTAAGATGGTGGAGGAGTAGGGGTCCCCTTTTTCAGCTGGTCCCGTGAGTCAAGCTGGATAGGTACCAGATCATCCTGAACACCCACGGAATCAGCCTGAGACATAGGAAGACATCTGGCTCTCTAAAAATGAACATCTCCAGCACTGAGTATTGAGGTACTAAGCAGGGAGCGGTGAATCCACGCACTGATATCGGAAGATTAAACAGAAGAGGGAGGGAGCCTCTGCGTTCAGGCACCAGGAAGCGGTAGTCATTTGCACTGGGGATAAGGAAGACTCGAGGACTGGCACCCTCGAGAGAGCAGACTGAGACCGTGAGCCTGGGAACGCGTGCTACCAGTCTGAAAACCAGAACTCTGGAGTGCACGGGAACCACACTGAAACAGAGCCCTGGAGCATGCGGGAGAAGCTGGTGGCTGGCGGTGTTAGAAACACAAAGGACAGAGACGTGCCAACCCTGGAAGTGAGGGCTGGGGTGCCAGCTGTGGGGCGTACATCCCGGGATGCTGCAGGGTTTAGCAGCACCAACAGAAACAGAGTTAAAGTGGCCAGGAGAACTCAGTGGAGAGTGGACTGCAATCTCTCTGTTCTGAGACAGAGGCTGGGATTCGGCCACTGCTGCTCTGACTCTCAGAAGAGGCGAAGCAAACCACCAGGGAAAGCCGCCAGAGAACAAAAGCCCAGAAATACTGGCTAACGTTGTCCCAGGGGACAGGGAGACTTTACCCAAACGCTGTTGCCTGAGTATCAGCACGGCAGGCCCCTCTCCTGGAAGGCAAGCTGAAAAATCAAGAAGCCCACATCCCTAAGGTCCCTATAAAACAAGTGCACACTGCCTCAGTCCTGGTCAATAATTTGGGCTCTGGACAACCCTGCAACCTCTCCTCATCAGAATGATGAAAAGGAGAACTCCCCCCCAGCAAAGAAAAGACAATGAGTCTGTGGCCTCTGCCACAGAACTAATGGATATGGATATAACCAAAGTATCAGAAATGGAGTTCTGAGTAACATTGATCAAGATGATGTGTAGACGTGAAAAAAGTATTAATGATAATGTTAATGAGAATATAGAATCTCTAAGGGCGGAAATGAGAGCGAATCTGGAAGAAATTAAAAATTCTGTGAATCAAATGCAGTCAAAACTAGATGCTCTGACAGCCAGGGTGAATGGGGCAGAAGAACGAATTAGCGAATTGGAGGATGAGATGGTAGAAGATAAAGTTAAAATAGAAACTTGGCTCAAAAAAATCCAATCTCAAGAATGTAGGTTATGCAGGGTGAATGGGGCAGAAGAACGAATTAGCGAATTGGAGGATGAGATGGTAGAAGATAAAGTTAAAATAGAAACTTGGCTCAAAAAAATCCAATCTCAAGAATGTAGGTTATGCAGGGTGAATGGGGCAGAAGAACGAATTAGCGAATTGGAGGATGAGATGGTAGAAGATAAAGTTAAAATAGAAACTTGGCTCAAAAAAATCCAATCTCAAGAATGTAGGTTATGCAGGGTGAATGGGGCAGAAGAACGAATTAGCGAATTGGAGGATGAGATGGTAGAAGATAAAGTTAAAATAGAAACTTGGCTCAAAAAAATCCAATCTCAAGAATGTAGGTTATGCAGGGTGAATGGGGCAGAAGAACGAATTAGCGAATTGGAGGATGAGATGGTAGAAGATAAAGTTAAAATAGAAACTTGGCTCAAAAAAATCCAATCTCAAGAATGTAGGTTATGCAGGGTGAATGGGGCAGAAGAACGAATTAGCGAATTGGAGGATGAGATGGTAGAAGATAAAGTTAAAATAGAAACTTGGCTCAAAAAAATCCAATCTCAAGAATGTAGGTTATGGGAGATTACTGACTCAATGAAACGTTCCAATGTCAGAATCATCGGCATCCCCAAGGTGGTTGAGATAAAGAGAGGTCTAGAAGAGATATTTGAACAAATTGTAGCTGAAAACTTCCCTAATCTAGCAAAGGAAACAAACATTCATGTCCAAGAGGCAGAAAGGACCCCTCCCAAGTTCAGCCACGACAAACCTACACCACATGACGTCATAGCGCAATTTGCAAATATTAGATCCAAAAGGATACAGTATTGAAAGTGGCCAGGGCAAAGAAATTTCTCTTACAAAGGCAAAAATATCAGGATTATGTCAGACCTGTCTACACAGACCTGGAATGAGAGAAAGGTTTTTTTGGGGGGGACATTTATAAAGCTCTTTCAGAGAAAAACATGCAGCCAAGGATCCTTTATCCAACAAGGCTGTCATTCAGGATTGATGGAGAGATAAAGACCTTCCAAAATCACCAGTCACTGACCAATACGTAACCATGAAACCAGCCCTACAGGAGATATTAAAGGGGGTTCTATAAAAGTAAAAAGGCCCCAAGAGTGATACAGAACAGAAAGTTATAATCTATAGAAACAAAGACTTTACAGGCAACATGACATCATTAAAATCATATCTCTCAATAATCACTCTCAATGTGAATGCCATAATTGTTCCCATAAAACGCCACAGGGTTGTAGATTGGATAAAAAGACATGACCCACATTTGCTGTCTACAAGAGACTCATTTTGAACCTAAAGATACATCCAGACTGAAAGTGAAGGGATGGAAAACCATCTTTCAAGCCAATGGACCTCAAAAGAAAGCTGGGGTAGCAATTCTCTCTCTCTTTCTCTCTAAAGAAAACCAAACCAAAACAAAACAAAATAAAAAACTTGTCAATAAAATTGTGGGCAGAAAAACAATGGAAAAAATTAATGAAACAAAGAACTAGTTCTTTAAAGGGTGAGTAAAAATGACAAATCCCTGCAAGACAAATGAAAACAAAAGGGAAGACACAAATTACCAATATCAATATATTACTACAGATCCTACAGACATCAAAAACATAATACGGAAATATTACAAACAACTGAACACATAAATTTGGGAGCTTTAATGAAAGACTGTTTTAATTAGAAAAATTAATCAATGTAATTCAACATATTAACAGAACAAGAAGAAAAATCACACATGATCATATTAAATGACACAGAGAAAGCATTTGACACAATTCAAACCTCATTCATGATAGAAATTCTCAGAAAAGTAGGAACAGAAGGGAAATTCCTTAGGTTAATATTTTTTTAAAAGATTTTATTTATTTATTTGACAGAGATAGAGACAGCCAGCAAGAGAGGGAACACAAGCAGGGGGAGTGGGAGAGGAAGAAGCAGGCTCATAGCAGAGGAGCCTGATGTGGGGCTCGATCCCATAACACCGCGATCACGCCCTGAGCTGAAGGCAGACGCTGAACCGCTGTGCCACCCAGGCGCACCTCCTTAGGTTAATATTAAGCATCTACAAAAAAAATCTATAGCTGACATCTTAATAGTAAAAGACAATGCTTTCCACTTAAGATAGGGAATGAAGCAAGGATCTATGCTCTTCCTACTCTTATTCAACATCATGCTGGAAATTCTAATCAGTCAATAAAGCAAGAAAAGAAAATAAATGGCATGCAGCTTGGAAAGGAAGATATAAAACTGTCCTTATTTGCAGAGGACGTGATAGGCTACATAGAAAATTCCAAGGAATTTATAAAAAGAATTAATAATTGAATTCAACAGGGTCTCAGTATATGAGAACAACATAAAAAATCAAGGGTATTCCTATTACTAGCAAAGAGCACATCGACACTGAAATTAAAAATATAATACCATTTACAGTCACTCAAAACTTAAGATACTTAGCCATAAGACCAACAAAACATATTTAAAACTATACCGATTTGATGACAGAACTTGAAGAAGATTTGAATGAATGAGGAAACATATCATTTATTGGAAGTCTTAACATAGTAAAGAAGTAAATTCTCACTAAGTTAATCTTTAGGTTAATTGCAATTACCACCAAAATTCCAACAAGGTTTTTATAGATATAGATAATTCTGAATTTACATGGAAAGTTGAAGGAACTGGAATCTCTAGAATAATTTGAAGGAAAATAAAGTGAGAAGAATCAGTGTGCCCAATTTCAAAACTTATATCCAAATATGTCTTTTTTTGGAAAAATGTTTATTCATGTCTTCTGCCCATTTCTTAGCTGGATTATTTGTTTTTTGAGTAATTAGTCAGCCATCAAAAAGATGCCATTCGCAATGAAATGGATGGAACTAGAGAGTATTACACTAAGAGAAATAAGTCAGTCAGAGAAAGACAAATACCATATGATTCCACTCATATGTGGAATTTAAGAAATAAAACAGATAAACATAGGGGAAGGAAGAAAAAAAAAGAGAGGGAAGCAAACCATAAGAGACTATTAACTAGAGAGGGTTGGTGGAAGGGAGGTGGGTGGGGGATGCGCTAAGTAGGTGATGGATATTAAGGAGGTCACTTTTGATGAGCACTGGATGCAGTATGTAAGTGATGAATCACTAAATTCAATATCTGAAACCAATATTACACTACATGTTAACCATCTAGAATTAAAATAAAAACTTGAAACAAATAAAAAACCCGTACTTCCAAATATGATTTATTTCTGAATGAAAATCCAAATACAAAGGCCTTAAAATAAATTTTATTTAGCAAGAAATGTATTCTTGCTAAATAATTACCACTTATACCTTAGATATGATTGCAAGAAAATTGAATAAATGTTGCTTTAACTTCAAAAAATTATATATAGCTACAGTAATCAAGACTGAGGTATTGGCAGAGGGATAGATATATCATATATCATGCTCTCAACAGAGCAGAGAACACACAAATATAGCCAAATGATTTTTCACACAGGTATAAAAGAAATTCAATAAAAGAAAGGTAACACTTTCAATTCATGATGTTGGAAAAATTAGACATCAATGGCCATAAAAATAAGCTTGACCAAAACCCCACACCTTATATGACAACTTCAAAATGGATCACAGACTTATATGTGAAATATAAAACTATAAAACTCTGAGAAGATAACATAGAAGGAAATCTTTGAGACTTAGGGCTTGCTGAAATTGTAGACATGATGCAAAAGCATACCCCATAAAAAATTAAGAAATTAAATGTCATCAAAATTTTAAAAAAAACAAAATTTTTGCTGTCTTAAAGGCTCCTATTAAGAGTATGAAGTCAAGTTACAGACTAAGAGAAAAAATTTTCAATCCACTTATCTGACAGAAGTCTCATATCTAGAATATATAAAGAACTTTCAAAATTCTAGAGTAACAAAACAAACAATCCAAATAGAGGATAGGCAAAAGCCATGAACAGACATTTCATCAAAAATGGCAAATGGGATAGACCGGTGATGGGTAGTAAGGAGGGCACGTATTGCATGTGCGCTGGGTGTTATATGCAACTAATGAATCATCGAGCTTTACATTGGAAGCTGGGGATGTACTGTATGGTGACTAACATAATATAATAAAAAATCATTTAAAAAATGGCAAATCCATGAAAACATTTTCAACATTACTAGTCAGGGGAATGCAAATTAAGATTACCATTAGATATCAATAGACCTATCATAATGACTAAAATGAAAAAAAAAATAGTGACAACACTAAATACTGGTGAGGATGAACAAAACTAAATGACTCACGTTGCTGGTAATAATTGAAAATGGTAGAACCACAACTATCATATGACCCAGCAACTGCACTCTTGGGCATTAATCTTAAAGAAATGGAAATTTATGCTTACACAATAATCTGTACCCAATCTTTATGGCAGCATTACTAAATGGGATGGGAAGGTACTCAATGGAGGGGGTGGGAAAAGAGGGAAGTGGGTGTGTTTATAAAAAGGTAATACAAGGGATCCTTGTGGAAATGTTCTGTTTCTTGACTATACTACGGTCATTATCTTTTTTTGTGATTTATCGTAGCTTTGCAAGGTGTTATTATTGAGAAAACAGGGTAGAGAGTACAAAGGATTCCTCTGTATTATTTCTTATAATTCCGTGTCAATAAACAATTATCTCAAAATAAAACATACGATTAGAAAGAAAATATATGAACATGTTATTTTCATTCACAAAACCATCTGATGGCTCTCAGTAGCCCTGTGTATTACAAAATCCTTCAAGATCCAACTCCTGCCCAAATATCTCTCTAGCTCAACTTCCCTACCACTGCCTCCCCATCTCTCCTTCCCTCCCCTCCTCAACACCACTAAATGTTCAGAACAGCCAACCTATATACGGTTTCTTTTTTTAAAGATTTTATTTATTTATTTGAGAGAGAGAGAGAACAAGCTGGGGGAGGGGCAGTGGGAGATGGAGAAGCAGACTCCCCACTGAGGAGGGAGCGTGACAGGAGCTCAATCCCAGGACTCTCTGAAGGCAGAAGCTTAACCAACTGACCTACCCAGATGCCCCTAGGTAGACAGAAAATGAACTATATTTTCATCAGTAATTAGGACTTCATTGATTCTCACCTGGTCCATAGCAATATTTTCCTTACTGTTCTCAAATACTGGAAATTCTATCTCCTGAATCTTGGTTCTTATCACCATTCTTGACTGAGTGGCAACCCCTTCAACCACTATTATAATTGTCTTATATTCTAACAGTTTACCCTACTAGATTAGAAATTGCTGGTAGACAGGAATCTGTCTACTTTATCAGTCTGACCAAGACACAACACAGGGCCTGGCACACAGTAGGTGCTCAGGGAGTGCTTGGTGAACTGCACCAAACTTGCTGAACCCCTTAACTAAGTCTTTCCCTTTCCCCCAGCTTCCTCTGACTCTTGGAAGTAAAGAGCCGAAATGTCACTCTACGAATCTAGGTGAGTGAAAAACAACCTGTTCAAACCATAAAAGTGCTTAGATAATTATACTGTAGCCAAGTCAGCTGTTTATTAAGGTGCCCTGGATTTAAGGTGACAGGGTAGGCAGGTAGTGCTATCACTCAGAGCTCCTGACATGAGAAAAACTGAGATAAAGCCACGGGAGCACTAGGCACACCTTCCCTGTTGGTAACCACAGCGAGCTGTGCCATTTTCTGCTTTGGGTTTGAATTTCTATTCCTTCATCTGTGGACCACTTTAATGCTTGGCCCTTTATTTATTATTTAGTTCTTTGATTTTTAGAAACATGTCTTCTGTCTTAAAGCTTGGGGGCAGAAGTCCAAAAAATGTATTATTAAAGATATATAAAATGATGGACAGAAACCATAATAAGTAAGAAAAAGAAGAAATGCAAAACTAGCCACTTTATCTGTTGCACTTTTTTCCCAACAAGTTCAAAACTGGTTTTGGGATTCCTTGGTATACAGGCAATGAGCTTCTCCTGTTTCCAGAGTCTATGAGGTGCTTTTGATATAGCTGACAAAAATGACTGCAGGCACACAAAAGAGAATAATTCAACAACCAGTTGTACATTATGGTGGTCTGTAATGAACTTCCTAGCCACCTTACAGAAACGAATGAAGAATTTACTTTTCCAATGGGAGTGCTGGGAGTGACAGTGAAATATGATTCTCGGCTATCAACTTCCATCAGTTTACTCATTTAAAAAAAATAATTCAATTAGCCAACATATAGTACATCATTAGTTTCGGATGTGGTGTTCAATGATTCATCAGTTGCATATAACACCCAGTGCTCATCACATCACATGCCTTCCTTAATGCACATCACCCAGTTACCCCAGCTCCCACCCACCTCTCCTACAGCAACCCTCCGTTTGTTACCCAGAGTCAAGAGTCTCCCATGGTTTGTCTCCCTTTCTGATTTCTTCCCATTCAGTTTTCCCTCCCTTCCCCTATGATCCTCTGTGCTATTTCTTATATTCCACATATGAGTGAAACTATGTGATAATTGTCTTTCTCTGATTAACTTATTTCACTTAGCATAATACCTTCCAGAGTTTATTCATTTGAAGAGAGCTGCCTTGCCCAAGGTCATGCTCCCTTTCCAGGACAAAGGCAGAGATATATGCCTCTCGTGAGTGATAAATATGGGGATGTGAAGGCTTTCACAATGTGAGGCAATGTTGAGGGATCATTACAGCTTCAGAATTACCTATAGGGTGAGCTGAGGCCTCTGCTGATACTGCATTATGGGTCAGTTCTCTCTGTGACCAATTGCACTTCTTTTCTTTCATTTCCTTAAGTGTTGATCTCAAGGGTACTCACAATATTTCTTCTGCATGCTGATCTCTGTCTCTGATTTCCAGGGACTCCAACTTTTGACAATTTCTTCAGGGTTCCCAGAGTGTATTTTGAACATGTTGGGCTCCTCTGCTAGGCTGTGAATTTCTCATGGGCAATGACTTTGGGGTCTTATCCACATCTAGCCCATTTTCTGGCAGGCACATAATATATGTTCAGAAAATGTTGGTAGAATTTTATTTAATAGCCCTAATAAAGAAATAAATAGCTAAGGAAGAGTTCTTAGAAATGTTGTGATTCAGAAAATGGTAAGTGCTCTCTCTCCCTCTATCATCATTTTCAGTAATCCTAAAAGATAGGTACTATTATCCCAATTTTACAATGTGAAAACTAAGGGTGATTAGGTACCTTTATCCAAGTTCCCCTACTTAGTATGTGGCAGGGATGATTTAAACTGAGGTATGCATGGCCTTTAAAACTGACCTAAAAGCTTGTCTTTCACATAGACCCCAAGAGATGGCTTTACAAGGAAAATGTCTTTGGAGTTAATGTCTTTTCCCTCTCAATTGCTTGCATTTATCTCTTTTCATTCCTTGCCATATTTTAAATGAGAATCTTCTTCTGGACCCATTTGAAAGGGAGTAGTAAGCTGTAGGACTTTTTTAAATGTACCAAAAAATAGTATAAAAAGAACACTTTTTACCTTTATGTTGCTTGGTCATTTTACTTTCCAGTTTATTTTTATGCTTTTTTATTTAAAAAATTTTCATTGTAGGAAGGTGAGTGGATGGGTGAAATAGATAAAAGGGATTAAGGGTGCACTTAGCATGATAAGCACTGAGTAATGTATAGAATTGTTGAATCATTATATTGTACACCTGGAGCAAATATAACACTGTATGTTAATTATACTTGAATAAAAATAAGTAAATTAAGAATGTACACAGAAAAGAAAATGAAGCATATATATAAAATGTAACACGTCCGTATAGTAACTGTGTAATAACCTCTGAAAGCAAAGAATGAAACATTACTGTATTCTCACACTTTCGCAGTGTATCACTAGCCAATCATAATACTGTGCCTCTCCCCCAGTGGTAACCATAGCTTGTTTTTTTTAAAGGATTTATTTATTTATTTTAGAGCATGCACGTGCAGGGGGAGGGGCAGAGGGAGAGAGACAAAGAGAAAGAGAAGGAGAAAGGCAGACTCCCCATTCAGCAGGAAGATCCTTGAGGAGCTCAATCTCAGGACCCTGAGATCACCACCTGAGCCTAAACAGGGTCAGATCCTCAACTGACTGAGCCACACAAGCACCCCACCATAGCTTGGTTTTTACAGCAATGATTTATTTGCTTTTAGTTGCAGTGATACATGTGTGTATGCATCCCTAAACAGTATAGAGCAGGAGCTGGTAAACTATGGCTTGTAGGCCCACTGCTGGTTTTTATAAATAGTTTTATTGCAGGGCAGTCATGCTCATCCCTTTATTTATTTATTCATCTATGGCTGCTTGTGCACAAAGCAGCATAGTTTAAAAGCTACAAGAGACCAAGTTTGACCTGCAAAGTTTTAAAAAAGAGACCAAGTATGGCTGCTTATTCACAAAGCAGCAAAGCTGAAAATCAGCAAGAGACCAAGTATGGCTCTTTACAGAAAAAGTTTGCCAATCTCTGGCCTAGATTAGTTTTTTCTCTTTTTAAAAAAATATTTATTTATTTGAGAGAGAGAGAGAGAGGGAGTGAATGAGAGAGAGAGAGAGCACAAGCCAGGGGAGAGGCAGAGGGAGAGGGAGAAGCAGACTACCCACTAAGTAGAGAGCCCAACATGGGGCTTGATCCCAGGACCCTGAGATCACGACCTGAGCCAAAGGCAGATGCTTAACCAACTGAACCACAGAGGCACCCCATTTTTTCCTGTTTTTGAAGAGAATCATAAAACAAGCACTTTTGTGACTTGTTTATTCTCCCCTCAATATTGTATTTGCAAGATTCTTCCACAATGAATTTTATTCATTTCTAGGCATCAACTGCTAACGTAAAGAGCAACGATGAATTTCATACTCCTATTTTAACTTATTTTTATTAAATTGTATTGTATTTTTTGATTTTACAATATATATATTAGAAAATATGAAAAAAATACAAAATTAGAAATAAAAATAATTTGCCTGCAAATCAACCTATGGCGTATATTAGCAAAAACTGTTTTTCCTCTTTTTAAAGATGTGTTCTTATTTTTATTTATTTATTTGTTTATTTACTTACTTAACATATTATTTATTTTTTATTAGTTTCAGGTGTACAATATAGTGATTCAACAATATCACTCAGTGCTCATCACTACAAGTACACTCCTGAATTACATCATCCATTTCAACCAACACCGTACAAACAAATGTCCCCTCTGGTAACCATCAGTTTGTTCTCCACAGTTAAGAGTTTAAGAGTCAGCTTCTTAGTCTCTCTCTCTTTTTTCCTTTGCTCATATGTTTCTTAAATTCCATGTATGAGTGAAATCTTATGGTATTTCTTTTTCTGACTGACATAATTCACTTACCATTATACTCTCTAGCTCCATCCATCTCCTTGCAAATGCCAAGATTTCATCATTTTTATGGCTGAATAATATTCTATATAACATATGTGATATATATATCACTTCTTTATCCATTCATCAATCAACAGACATTTGAGCTACTTCCATATCTTGGCTATTACAAATGATGCTGCTATAAACATAGGGGTGGGTGCATCTCTTTGAATTAGTGTTCTTGTATTCTATAGGTAAATACCCAGTGATGTAATTGCTGGATCATAACGTAGTTCTACTTATAACTTTTTGAAGACCCTCCATACTGTCTTCCACAGTGTCTCTACCACTATGCATTACCACCAATAGGGCACAAGTGTTCCTTTTTCTCCACATCCTCACCAACACCTCTTGCTTCTTGTGTTGTTGATATTAGCCATCTGACAGGTGCGGGATAGTATCTCATTCTAGTTATGATTTGCATTTCCCTGAAGGTAAGCGATGATGAACGGTTTTCATGTGTCTGATAGCAATCTGTATATCTTCTTTGGATAAAGACTGTTCATGTCTTCTGCCTATTATTAATTGGATTATTTGTTCTCTGGTTGTCAAGTTTTGTAAGTTTATTTCATACATTTCGAATACTAACACTTTATGAGATATGTCATTTGCAGTTATCTTCTCCCATTCCATAGATTGCCTTTTAATTTTGTTGATTGTTTCCTTCTCTGTGCCGAAGGTTTTCATTTTGATAGTCCCAATAGTTTTGGGGTTTTGTTTGTTTGGTTTTTGTTTTTTGCTTTTGCTTCCCTTGCCTCAGGAGACATACCAAGAAAAAAGTTGCTATGGCCAATGTCAAAGAAGATACTGCCTGTGTCAACTTCAAGGATTTTATGGTTTGAGGTCTCACATTTAGGCCTTTAATCCATTTGAAAAATGCATTAGGCCTTTAATCCATTTGGTATAAAAAAGTGGTCCAGTTTTATTCTTTTGCATATCGCTCTCCAGTTTTTGAACACCATTTGTTGAAGAGACTGTCTTTTTCCCATTGGATATTCTTTCCTGTTTTGGGAAAAATAACTGATCATATAATTGTGGATTTATTTCTGGATTCTCTTATGTTCTATGGATATGTGTATCTATTTTTGTGTCAGTACTATAGTGCTTTGATCACTACAGCTTTGTAAGATAACTTGAAGTCCAGAATTGTGATGCCTCCAAATTTCCTTTTCTTTTTCAAGATTGCTTTGACTATTTGGGGTCTTGGGGCTCCAGACACATTTTAGGATTATTTGCTCTAGCTCTGTGAAAAATGTTGTTGATATTTTGGTAGGGATTGCTTTAAATGTATAGATTACTTTGGGTAGTATAGACATTTTAACACTATTTGTTCTTCCAACCCATGAGGTCGGGATGTCTTTACATTTCTTTGTGTCATCTTCAATTTCTTTCATCAATGTTTTATAGTTATCACAGTACAAATCTTTCACCTCTTTGGTTAAGTTTATTGCTAGGTTTTTGTGTGTGTGTGTGCAATTGTAGACAGGATTGTTTTCTTAATGTCTCTTCCTGCTGCTTCATCATTAGTGTATAGAAATGCAACAGATTTCTGCACCTCAATTTTGTATCCTGTGACTTTACTGAATTCATTTATCAGTTCTAGCAGTTTTTTTGGCAGAATCTTTCAGGTTTTCTATATAGAGTATTGTGTCATCTGCAAATAGTGAAAGCTTTACTTCTTCCTTAATGATTTGGATGACTTTATTTCTTTTTCTTGTCTGTTTGCTCTGGCTGGGACTTGCAGTACTGTGAGAGTGGACATCCCTGTATTGTTCCTGACCTTAGGGGAAAAGCTCTCAGTTTTTCCCAATTAAAGATAATTTTAGCTGTGATTTTTTCATATGTGGGCTTTATTATGTTGAGGTATATTCTCACTAAACCTACTGTATTGAGGGTTTTTTTTTAATCATGAATGGATATTGTACATCATCAAGTCATTTTTCTGTGTCTATTGAAGTGATCATATGGTTCTTAGCCTTTCTCTTATTGATGTGATGTAGCACATTGATTGATTTGTGAATATTGGACCACCCTTGCAAACCAGGAATAAATCCCACTTACCTTGGTGAGTGTTTTTTTTTTTTTTAAATATGTTGTCAGATTCAGTTTGTTAGTATTTTAGTGAGAATTTTTGCATCAATGTTAATCAGGGATATTGGTCTATAGATCTCTCTTTTTAGTGGTGTGTTTATCTGGTTTTGATATCAGGGTAATGCTGGGTTCATGTAATGGATTTGGATGTTCCCCTTTCTTTTTTTATGTTATGAAATAGTTTGAGAAGAATGGATATTAACTCTTTAACTGTTTGGTAAAAGTAACATGTGAAGCCATCTGGTCCTGGACTTTTTTTTTTGGGGGATATTTTTGCTTACTGATTCAATTTCCTTGTTGGTTACTAATCTGTTCAATTTTTCTATTTCTCACTCTTTCAGTTTTTTTGTCAGTATGTTTCTGGAAATTTATCCATTTCCTCTAAGTGGTCCAATATGCTAATATTGTTGGCATACAGTTTCTCATAATATTCTCATAATTGTTTGTATTTCTGTGGCATTGGTTGCTATATCACCTCTCTGATTTGTTATTTTATATATTTGGTTCCTTTATCTTTTTTTCTCAATAATTCTGGGTGGGGTTAAAGTTAATTTGTCCAAAAAATAAAGTTAATTTGTCCAATATAAATGAATTTATTGCATTTTTTCAAAGAGCCATCTCTTGATTTCAATGATTTGTTCTATTGTATTTCTTTAAATTTATATCAATTTTTTTCTGCTCTAATCTTTAGTGTTCTCTTCTTTCTGCTGGCTTTAGGTTTTGTTTATTGTTCTTTTTCTAACTGTTTTAGGTTTAGGGTTAAGTTTTTTATTTGAGATTTTTCTTGCTTCTTGACACAGGCCTTTATTGCTCTAAACTTCCCTTTAATAACCACTTTTACTGTGTCCCAAAGTTTTTGAACAATTGTGTTTTAATTTTCTTTTGTTTCCGTGTACTTTTCTCTTTCTTCTTTGATTTCCTGGTTGACCCATTTATTGTGAAGTAGCATGTTGTTTAACCTTCATGGATTTGTGGTCTTTCCAGATTTTCTTGTGGTTGAATTCTAGTTTCATAGCATTGTGGTTAAGAAAGATGCATGGTATGACTTTGATCTTAAATTTCCTGAGGATTGTTTTGTGACCTATTTTGTGATCTGTTCTGGAGAATGTTCCAGTGCACTTGAGAAGAATGTATATTCTGCTGTTTTAGGATGGAATGTCCTGAATATATCTGTTAAATCAATCTGGTCAAGTGTGTCATTCAAAGCCATTGTTTTCTGGTTTATTTTTTGTTTAGATGCTCTGTCCATTGATGTAAGTGGGGTATTAAGGTCACCTACTACTATTGTATCATTATCAATTAGTTCCTTGATGTTTTTTATTAACTATTTATGTATTTGGGTGCTCCATATTGGGTGCATAAATATTTACAATTGTTATATCTTCTTATTGGATTGGCCCCCTCTTATTATTATATATGTCCTTCTTTGTCTTTTGTTATAGTCTTTGTTTTAAAGTTAATTTGTCTAAAAACTAAAGGTAATTTTCCAATATAAATATTGCTACTCAAGCATTCTTTTGACATCCATTTGCATGATAATATTTTTCCACTCCCTACTTTCAATCTGCATGTGTTAGGTCTAAAATGCATCTCTTGTAAGCAGCATACAGACTGGTATTTTTTTTAATACATTATGTCACCCTATGTGTTTTGAATGGAGCATTTAGTCCATTTACATTCAAAGTACTTATTGATAGATATGTATTTATTGCCATTTTGTTTTGTGTTTTGTGGTTGTTTCTGATGTTTTTCTGTGATCCTTTCTTGTCTTTCCCCCCTTTCATGGTTTGCTGATTTTCTTTAGTGATATATTTGGATTTCTTTCTCTTTTTTCTTTCCACATTAATAGTTTTTGATATATTGTTACCATTAGGTTTGCATATAACCTCTTCTGCATATAGAAGTCTACATTAAGTTTATGGTCATTTAAGTTTGAACCTATTCTTTACTCCTCTCCTCCTCCCATTTTAAGGATATGGTGTCATATTTTACATCCTTTTATTTTGTGAATTCCTGACTGATTTTTACAGAAACACCCATTTTAACTGCTTTTGTGTTTCCTACAATCATTCTGTCACTTTTTGTCTCTCATTTCCACTCAGACTCCCCTTTAATGTTTCTTGCAAAGCTGGTTTAGGGCTCATGAACTCCTTTAGTTTTGTTTGTTCGGGAAATTCTTTATCTCACTTTTTATTCTGAATAGTAGCCTTGCAGAATAGAATATTATTGGCTGCAGATTTTTCTCATTCAGCACTTTGAATGTATCATGCCACTTTCTTCTGGCTTGGAAAGTTTCTGTGAGAAATCTCCTCCTCAACTTATGGGATTTCCTTGGTATGTTACTGTCTTCTTTTTTCTTGGTGTTTTTAAAATTATTTTCTTTATCACTATCTTTTGCCAATTTAATTACCATATTTCTTGGTGTGTATCTGCTTTTGTTGATTTTGTTGGGGGTTCTCTGTGCACCCTGGATCCAGATATCTGTTTCTTTCTCCAGATTAGGGAAATTTTTGGCTATTATTATTCATTATTATTTATTCCAAAAAATGTTCTTCCCTCTTTTGTCTCTATTCTTCTTCTGGGACTCCTTTAACACAAATGTTATTACTTTTGATGGAGTTACTGAGTTCCCTAAGTCTGTTCTTATTTTCCAGAATTTTTTTTTCTCTCTTTTGTTCAGCTTGATTACTTTCCGTTACTATGTCTTCTAGGTCATTAATTTGTTCCTCTGTTTCTTCCAGCCTACTGTTCATTCCATCATGCATATTTCTCATTTAATTTATTGATCCCTTTATCTCTGCTATGTTATTCCTTATCTGTGTTAAGGGTCTTTCTCATGTCTTCCACTCTTTCCTCAAGTCCAGTGAGTATCCTCGTGATTGTTGCTTTAAATGCTTCATCAAGCAATATCTTAAATCTGTTTTGCTTTGATCTCTGGCTGAGGCCTTGTCCTGTTCTTTCATTTATTATAAATTTCTCTGTCTTCTCATCTTGTCTAAATGTCTGTGTCTCTGTCTGTGTGTTGGGATAGTCAGCCACATCTCCTGTTCTTGGAATTTCAGGGAGTGTCTCTAATGTGTGTTTCTTGTACTCTGCTGTTGTGTCCTCACCAATTTACCCTTCAGGTCAGTCATTTGCATTGGCTGTCTTTGCCTATTGTGGACAGTATTTCACCCCTGGCCTGTATATGGTGTGTTTTAACTAGGTGTGCTTTTGTCTGCTTGTGAAATGAGACTAATCACCACTGCCACCAGAACCAAGGCTCTACAAAACTCCTGAGTGGGGAGACACAGTGAGAGTAAGGGTTTGGGACTGGTCTTCTTGGAGAGGGGCCTCTCTTGTTGGGACCGAGGCAAAGAAGACTGGAAAGGGTGGTTCCACTAGAATGCAGGGGCCTGGGGATTGGTGTAAGCAAGATAGGTGGTGTCAGTGCTGAGCTGGTTCTAGCAGGTGGCCCTGTACTTATGCTGAGGCATGGGGAAGGGAAATGGCACTGTTTAATTTTTTTGCTCCTGGAGGCGTCTCTCTGTGAATTCTGCCTCTTTGGGATGCATCCTAAAATGAACAAACAACCTCCCCACTATGCTCCTCAGATTCTCTTCAGATAGCTGTTTCCAAGCTGTATGTCCATGGGTTGTTTGCCTACCTTTTCTCCAAAACCAGTGCAATGCCCTCTGGGCTTTATCCCTGCCAAGTGTGCTGTCCTTGAAAACTCCAAGCTTTAAGCCCCATTAGTTGCCAGGAGTCATGAAATTCAGCCCCTTTCACTTTCCAAGCCAATTGCAATGGGGTTTCATTTTCTCCATGTGCTCCCCTGCATGTTAGTCTGTCTGTCTCTCTTCTCCACCACTATGAATCCTTTACCACTGCTGAGGCCATGATCCCTTTGACTCTCAAACCACATCTTTGTATATTCTACCTTCTTTGATGTGGCTTCTTCCTTACCTTTAGTTGTGGAGTTTGTTCTGCTGTCTTCAGGTGAATTTCTGGGGTATTTAGAATGTTGATAGTTATCTAGTTGCATTTGTGAGGCAATACAAGCCTAGGGTCCTCCTACTCTCCTCTCCAATCTTCCCCAAACTCTTGAGTTTAAAGGTAGTACTGGCCGGCGATGGGCATTAAGGAGGGCACATATTGCATGGAGCGCTGGGTGTTATACGCAAATAATGAATCATGGAACACTACATCAAAAACTAAGGATGTACTCTATGGTGACTAACATAACACAATACAAAATTATTATTAAAAAAATTAAAAAATTATGGTAGTTCTGGCTCTTTTCAAGAAAGAGAGAAAAAAAAGAAAAAAAAACCTAAAAGCTCCTGAAAATAACCATTATTAATATTTTGGTTACCATTTTATTTTCCATTTTTGTCCTCTTTATCTCTTCAGTCTATTCATAATAACAACAAAAGGTTTACATGTCAAAACCTGTATGTTGTACACAAAGGAATATTCTGAGGAAAATCTGCAGCCTTAAATGTATTAAATAAAAAAGAAAATGTACAATATATAAACTTAACTTTTAACTTACGAAGCTGAAAACTAATTGCGAAGTAAATATTTCTTTTTCAATTGTGTGTGTGTGTGTATGTGTAATATTTAGATATTAATTCCTAACATTCATCATATTACAGTTCTTTATATTTCTGAGGAATTTATATCATGATCTTCCTTATGTCTTTGCATAAGCTTATTGTTCCTTGCATTTCTAAGTTTTGCTTGTAGATTTAAAAACTATACCATTTGGTAAATTGACAATCATGTCTTTAGAGCTTCATGGACATTGTTCCTTTTATTTATCTATTTTGTCACAACCTGGTACTTTTCATCTTCATTTTCATTCTCTTCATTGGCATGTTATTATTTGTTCTTGCTAACCTATCTTTTTACATGTTTATTGTGGACCCCAACATTTCTTAATAGTTTCTTCTTGATTATTTTTGTGGATTATTTTCAGAGATTTTTTTTTTCTTTGAGTCATCTGAATACACTTCTTTGTTCTTTTACAGGCTTCATATTATTATTTTTCTCTCTTTACTCATGTTTGAACATATTACTTTAAACAAGGTAAGGGATCTTTAGTTAGACTCCATACCTATTTTAAAAACAAAACAAAAATCTACTTGTGCAGCTTTTCCTTGGTCCCACTCTGTGACTGATTGTGGTGGTTTATTTATTTATTTTTTCTGTTCTAAAGCTAGAAGGTAGGCTGATATACATGCAAAATTCTTAGTCAAATTCCAAGTTCTTATTTTACATTCACTATGAGACAGTGTATGTTCCTAACCCTACTGCTTGATTTTCTGATGGAGTATATAATAAGAACTACAATTCCAAGGATTATTTCACTCCAGTATTTTTACTATTTCCCTATCTAGAGTTTTGTTTATGGGAAACAAAATGATCAGAATACAATAAACCTTAGTCATCCCTATCACCACCTTACTAATTGTGCATTTATTCTCTTGAAGATACTGTCTCTGATTGACCATAGAAAAAGTGATATATGAGGGAGGGTTGGTAGTCCACTAATTTCTGCACTTTCCAGGTAAGGGTAGTATTCAAATTTCTATTAAGTGGAAACATTTCAAATTGCTTTTTAGAAGGTCAAAGACAGTTAATATGATCATTTCACATAATTAAATTTAATAGTTGTTATAGAATGCAGGTTTCTGAATCATGAAAAGAAAGTAGGTGAAAACCGAGTCATGTTAATAAGGGAATTCCTAAACTGATTATTCTTAAATTAATCATGTGCTTAGTAGAATTTGCTGCCAGATTCTAAAATTAGACAGATACCTGATTTTTATTGTGAATGAGAGGTTTCATCTTTTTCTCAGTATTTATAGGTATATTAGTAGAATGTTAACAGAGGTTGGATCAAAAGCAACTCTTAGATGTATCTCTGCCCACCCTTATAAAAGCTTTATTGAGGTATGATTTATGTACAATAAAATATGCATACCTAAAGTGTGCGATTTGATTATTTTTCATGTATGCACCTATGAAATTGCATTCAAGTTAATGAACACATGTATATCTAATCCTCTGATCCTGCCACTCTCTGTCACAACCCCATTCCTTTGACAAAGGAGGGAAGAAAATGCAGTGGGAAAAAGACAGTCTCTTCAATAAATGGTGCTGGGAAATCTGGACAACTACATGCAAAAGAATGGAACTGGACCATTTTCTTACCCTATAGACAAAAACAAACTCAAAATAGATGAAGGACCTAAATGTGCGACCTAAAGCCATAAATTTCCTGGGAGAAAGCACAGACAGTGATTTCTAGGGCATTGGTCATAGCAACATTTTTTCTAAATATGTCTCCTCAGGCAAGGGAAATAAAAGCAAAAATTAACCTTTGGGGCTACATCAAAATAAAAAATCTTCTGCCTAATGAAGGAAAAAATCAACAAAACTAAAAGGCAACCTACTGAATAGAAGATATTTGTGAATGACATATCCAGTAAAGGGTTACTATCCAAAATATATAAATAAATTTTATACAACTCAACATGCAAAAACTGAACAATCCAATTAAAACATGGGCAGAAGACATGAACAGATATTTGTCCAAAGAACACATCCGGATGGCCAGCAGACAATGAAAGATGTCCAGCATCACCCATCATGAGGAAAAATAAAACCAAAACTATAATAAGATATAACCTCACACCTGTAAGAATAACTAAATTAAAAAAATAAACAAGAAACAAGTTTTGGTGAGGATGTAGAGAAAAAGGAACCTTTGTACACTGTTGGTCAGAATGCAAACTGATGCAGTGGCTATGGAAAACATTATGGAGGTTCTTCAAAAAATTAAAAAATAAAACTACCATATGATCCAGTAATTCCACTACCAAGTATTTACCCAAAGAATACAATAACACTAATTCAAAAAGATATATGCACCTTTATGTTTACTGCAGCATAATTTACAATAGGCAAATTATGGAAGCAACCCAAGTGTCCTTCCATAGATGAATGGACAAACAAAAAGTTTTATATATGGGGTACCTGGATAGTTCAGTCAGTTAAGCGTCTGCCTTCAGCTCAGGTCATGATCTGAGGGTCCTGGGATCCAGCTCTACATCTGGATCCCTGCTTAGGGGGGGGGTCTGCTTCTCCCTCTCCCTCTGCCCCTCCCCCAAATTGTTCTTTCTCTCTCTCCTTCTCTCAAATAAATAAATGAAATCTTTAAAAAAATAAAAATCTTTAAATATATATATATAAATATATATATAAAAAATCTAAATATATATATATATATACATATATATATGTATATATATATGTATATATATATATATATTTGTGTGTGTGTGTATGAATTTAAGAAAGAAAACAAATGAACAAAGGAAAACAGAGGCAAACAAACAGACAAAAACCTGGTATCTTAAATATAAAGAAGAAACTCATGGTTACTAGAGGGGACATGGGTTGGGGAATGGATGAAATATGTGAAGGAGATTCAGAGTATATTAATCATGATGAGCACCTAGCAATGTATAGAATTGTTGAATCTCTATATTGTTCACCGAAAACTAATATAACACTCTATGTTAATTATACTAAAATTAAAAGAAAAAAACAAGAACAAAATGGAAATTATTTTTTATTTTTTCTTTATTTGGTTTCAAGTTTTTATTAAAATTTGAGTTAGTTAACATACAGTGTAATACTTATTTCAGGAGTAAAATTCAGTGATTCATCAGTTAAGTTTAACACCCATTGCTCATCACAAGTGCCCTCCATAATACCCATCACCCATCTAAGGCATACCCCTACATAGCTCCCCTTCAGGAGCCCTCAGTTTTTTCTCTATAGTTAAGAGTCCATTCATGGTTTGCCTCTTTTTTGTATCCCATGTTCATCTGTTTCATGTCTTAACTTCCACATATGAGTGAAATCATATGGTATTTGTCTTTCTCTGACTGACTAATTTTGCTTAGCAAAATGTATTATACATTCTAGCTCCATCCATGTCATTGCACATGGCAAAATTTCATTCTTTTTACGGCTGAATAATATTCCATTGTACATATATACCACATCTTCTTGATCCATTCATCTAACAATGGACATTTGGGCTGTTTCCATAGTTTGGCTATTGTTGATAATGTTGCTATAAACATTCAGGTACAGGGACGCCTGGGTGGCTCAATTGATTAAGCACCTGTCTTTGGCTCAGATCATGATCCCAGGGTCCTGGGATTGAGTCCCACATCAGGCTCCTTGCTCCGCAGGGAGCCTGCTCCTCCTCCTGCCTGCTTCTCTCCCTACTTGTGCTCTCTCTCTTTCTCTTTCTTCTTTTGTTATTATATATTTTTATTGTATAAATCCTATTGATACATATTTTATTTCATCTATAGTTATTTTTTAAATAATTTTTTTATTATATTATGTTAGTCACCATATAGTACATCCCTAGTTTTTGACGTAAATTTCCATGATTCATTATTGTGTATAGCACCCAGTGCAACATGCAATACGTGCCTTCCTTAATCACCATCACCAGCCTATCCCATTCCCCCACCTCCCTCCCCTCTGAAGCCCTCAGTTTGTTTCTCAGAGTGCATAGTCTCTCATGCTTCATTCCCCCTTCTGTTTACCCCCCCTTCTTCTTCACTTTCTTCTCCTACTGATCTTCCTACTTCTTACGTTCCATAAATGAGTGAAGCCATATGATAATTGTCTTTCCCTGCTTGACTTATTTCGCTTAGCATTATCTCCTCCAGTGCCATTCATGTTGCAGCAAATGTTGAGAAATTGTTCTTTTTGATGGCTGAGTAATATTCCACTGTATATATGGACCACATCTTTTTTTTTTAAGATTTTATTTATTTATTTGACAGAGATAGAGACAGCCAGCGAGAGAGGGAACACAAGCAGGGGGAGTGGGAGAGGAAGAAGCAGGCTCATAGCGGAGGAGCTTGACGTGGGGCTCAATCCCATAACGCCGGGATCATGCCCTGAGCCGAAGGCAGACGCTTCACCGCTGTGCCATCCAGGCACCCTGGACCAAATCTTCTTAATCCAGTCATCTGTTGAAAGGCATCTCGGCTCCTTCCATGATTTAGCTATCGTGAACAATGCTGCTATGGACATTGGGATGCATATGGCCCTTCTCTTCACTACATCTGTATCTTTGGGGTAAATACCCAGTAGTGCAATTGCTGGATCATAGGGTAGCTCAATTTTTAACTTTTTAAGTGCCCTCCACACTGTTTTCCAGAGTGGTTGTACCAACTTGCATTCCCACCAACAATGTAGGAGGGATCCCCTTTCTCCACATCCTCTCCAACATTTGTTGTTTCCTGGCTTGTCAAATTTTGCCATTCTAACTGGCGTAAGGTGGTATCTCAGTGTAGTTTTGATTAGAATTTCCCTGATGGTTAATGATTTTGAACACTTTTTCATGTGTCTGTGGGCTGCACAAGTTTGCTTTCCCACCAATAGTGTAAGAAGGTTCCCCTTTCTCCTCATCCTTGCCAACATCTGCTGCTTCCTGTGTTGTTAATTTTAATCATTCTGACAGGTGTGAGGTTATATCTCATTGTGGTTTTGATTTGTGTTTCTCTGATGATGAGTGATATTGAGCATCTTTTCATGTGTCTGTGAGCGATCTGGATTTCTTCATTGGAAAAACTTCTATTTCTGTCTTCTGCCCATTTCTTAAATGGATTATTTGTATTTGGGGTGTTGATTTTGAAAAGTTCTTTATAGATTTTGCATACTAAACCTTTATCAGATATGTCATTTGCAAATATCTTCTCCCATTCTGTGGGTTGTCTCTTTGTTTTGTTGACTGTTTCCTTTGCTGTGCAGAAGCTTTTTATCTTGATGAAGTCCCAATAATTCATTTTTGCTTTTGTTTCTCTTGCTTAAGGAGACATATCTAGTAAGAAGTTGCTGTGGCAGATGTCAGAGGTTGCTGCCTATGTTCTTCTCCAGGATTTTGATGGTTTCCTATGTCACATTTAGGTCTTTCATATATTTTGAATTTATTTTGTGTATGGTATAAGAAAGTTGTGCAGTTTCATTCTATTGTGTGTTGCTGTCCAGTGTTCACAACAGCATTTATTGAAAAGACTGTCTCTTCCTTATGGGATATTCTTTTCTGCTTTGTTGAAGATTAGTTGACCATACACTTGTAGGTCCATTTTTGGGTTTTCTATTCTGTTCTATTGATCCATGTGTCTGTTTTTGAGCTAATAACACTGCCTTGTTGACTACAGCATTGTGATATAGCTTGAAGTTCAGAATTGCCATGCCTCCAGCTTTACTTTTCTTTTTCAAGTTTGCTTTCGCTATTCAGGGTGTTTTGTGATTCCATAAAAATTTTAGGATTCTTTGTTCTCGCTCTGTGAAAAATACTGGTGGTATTTTGATAAAGATTGCACTAAATGTGTAGATTGTTTTGAGTAGTATAGACATTTTGACAATATTTGTTCTTCCAGTCCTTGAGTATAAAATGTTTTTATATTTCTTTTTCTCATCTTCAATTTCTTTCAAAAGTGTTTAATAGTTTTCAGAGCACAGATGTTTGATTTCTTCGGTTAAGTTTATTCCTAAGTATCTTATGGTTTTTGGTGCAATTGTAAATGGGACCAATTCCTTGATTTGTCTTTCTGCTGCTTCATTATTGCTGTATAGAAATGCAACAGGTTTCTATATATTGATTTTGTATCTTGTGACTTTACTGAATTTGTGTATCAGTTCTAGCAAGGATTGGGTGGAGTCTTTTGGTTGTATGTATACTCTACATAGAGTACCATGTCATTTGTGAATAGTGAAAGTTTGGCTTCTTCCTTGGTGATTTGGATGACTTTGATTTCCTTTTGTTGTCTGATTGCTGAGGTTAGGACTTCCAGTACGATGGTAAATAACAATGTTGAGAGTGGACATCACTGTCTTGATCCTGACCATAGAGGAAATTCTCTCACTTTTCCCCATCGAGGGTGATATTGGAGCTTTGGGTCTTAAGCATAAGGTCTTTATGATGTTAAGGTATGTTCCCAATATCCATACACCATTGAGGTTTTTTTTTTTTAAATCAAGAATGGATGCTGTACTTTGTCAAATGCTTTTCTGCATCTATTGAGAGGATCACATGGTTTTTATCATTGCTTTTATTAATTATATTGATTGATTTACAAATATTGAACCACCCTTGCACTGTAGGAATAAATCCCATTTGATCTTCATGCATGCTTCTTTTAATGTACTATTGGATTTGATTTGCTAATATTTTGTTGAATATTTTTGCACCCATGTTATCAGGAATATTGGCCTGTAATTATCTTTTTTAGTGGAGTCTTTCTCTGGTTTTATAATCAAGATAATTCTGACCTCATGGAATAAGTTTGGAAGTTTTCTTTCCATTTCTATTTTTTTGGAATATTTTGAGAAGAATAGGTATTAACTCTTCTTTCAATGTTTGGTAGAATTCCCGTGGAAAGCCATTTGACCTTGGACTTCTGTTTGTTTGAAGAGCTTTGATTACTGACTCAATTTCTTTGCAGGTTCCCAGTCTGTTCAGGTTTTATATATATATATATATTTAAAGATTTTATTTATTTATTTGACAGAGAGAGAGAGAGACAGCCAGCGAGAGAGGGAACATAAGCAGGGAGAGTGGGAGAGGAAGATGCAGGCTCCCAGCAGAGGAGTCTGATGTGGGGCTTGATCCCAGAACACCAGGATCATGCCCTGACGCTTAATGACAGACGCTTAACGACTGAGCCACCCAGGCGCCCCAGGTTTTATTTTTTTTTTCCTTTTTCAGTTTTGGTAGTTTATATGTTTCTAGGAATTTGTCCATTTCTTCCTTATTACCCAATTTGTTGACGTGTGATTGTTCATAATGTTTTGTTATAATTGTGTTTCTGTGGTATTGGTTGTTATTTCTCCTCTTTCATTCATGGTTTTATTTATTTGGATCTTTTTTCTTTTTGATAGGTGGTTTATAAATTTTATTGATTCTGTTAAACAACCAGCCCCTGGTTTCATTTATCCATTCTACTGTATTTTTTACTTGCTTCTATATCATGTATTTCTGCTCTAATCTTCATTATTTCCCTTCTTCTTCTGGCTTGAGGCTTCATTTGTTGTTTTTTCTCTAGTACCTTTAGGTGTAATATTTGAGATTTTTCATGCTTCTTGAGGTAGGCCTGCATTGCTATATACTTCCCTCTTATGACCAGTTTTCCTGCATCCCAAAAGTTTTGGACCATTGTACTTTTATTATCATTTGTTTCCATGTATTTTTTAATTTCCTCTTTAATTTCTTGGTTGACCCATTCACTGTTTAGTAGAATGTTCTTTAACCTCCATGTATTTGTGGTCCTTCCAAAATTTTTCTTGTGGTTGACTTCAAGTTTCATAGTCTTATGGTCAGAAAATAAGCATGATATGATCTCCTTCTTTTTGTACTTGTTGAGGCCTGATTTGTGAGCTATTATGTGATTTATTCTGGAGAATGTCCCATGTGCACTTGAAAATAAAGTGTATTCTGCTGCTTTAGGATGAAATATTCTGAATATATCTGTTAAGTCCATCTGGTCCAGTGTGTCATTCAAAGCCATTGTTTCCTTGTTGATTTTCTCCTTAGATGATCTGTCCATTGACATAAGTGAGGTGATAATATCCCCTAGTCTTGTTGTATTATTATCAATGAGTTCCTTTATATCTGTTATTAATTGTTTTATATATTTGGGTGCTCCTGTGTTGGTGAATAAATATTTACAATTGTTAGGAATTCTTGTCAGATAGACCACTTCATTATGATATGGTGCCCTTCTCCATCTCTTGGTATAGTCCTTGGTTTAAAACCTGGTTTGTATGATATAAGCATTGCTACTCCAGCTTTCTTTTGATACCCATTAGCATGATTAATAGTTTTTCATCCTCTTACTTTCAATCTGCAGGTGACTTTCGTTCTAAAATGAGTATTTTGTAGGCAGCATATAGATGGGTCTTGTTTTTTTTTTTTAATCCACCCCCCACACTGTAACTTTTGAATGGATCATTTAGAATAGTTACATTCAGAGTAATTTTCATAGATATGAATTTAGTGTGATTTTATTCCTTGCTTTGCCATTGTTTCTTCAGATTCTCTCCATTCTTTTCTAGTCTTTTTCCATCCAAGGGGTCCCCTTTAATATTTATTGCAGGGCATGTTTTGTGGCCATGAATTCCTTTAGATTTGTTTTTCTGGGAAATTATCTCTCTTTTTATTCAGAATGATAGCTTTGCTGGATAGAGTATTCTAAGCTGCATATTTTTTGCATTCATCCCATTGAATATATCATGCTACTCTCTGCTGGCCTGCCATATCTTTGTGGAGAAATCTGCTGTTAACATTATATATCTTCCTTTGTAAGTGAGGGATTTCTTTTGGGTTTTTTTTTGTTTTTTGTTTTGTTTTGTTTTTTTGCTTTTAGGATATTTTTCTTTATCTCTATATTTTGTAAATTTAACTACAATATGTCTTCGTGTTGGCCTTTTTTGTTGATTTTGGTGGGAGTTCTCTGTGCTTCCTGGGATCTGCATATCTGTTTCCTTCCCCAGATTAGGGAAGTTTCCAGCTATAATTTCTTCAAATAAACCTTCTGCATCCTTTTCTCTCTCTTGTTTTTCTGGGACTCCTACACTATGAATTTTATTATGTTTCATGGAGTAATTGAGTTCCATAAGTCTAGCTTCTGACCCAAGATTTTTCTTTTCCTCTTTTGATCAGCTTCATTATTTTACATAATTCTATTTTCTGTATTACTTACATCCTTGTGGTCCTTGCATGCAATAGGTTTTGAATCTCAATTATTGCATTTTTCATTTAAGCCTAATTGGTTTTAAGTTCTTTTATCTCTAGAGTAAGGGACTCCCTGGTGTCTTCCATGCTTTTCTCAAGCACAGCCAGTGTCCTTATGATTGCTGCTTTAAATTCTGGATCAGGAATATTACTTATATCTATTTCACTTTTAAAAAATTTTATTATGTTATATAAATCACCATACAGTACATCATTAGTTTTTGATGTAGTGTTCCATGATTCATTGTTTGTATATATCACCCAGTGCCCCATGCAATATGTGCCCTCCTTAATACCCACCACTGAGCTAACACATCCCCCCAACCCCATCCCCTCTGAAATCCTCAGTTTGCTTCCCGGAGTCCATAGTCTCTCATGGTTCATCTCTCTTCTGACTCCCCCCCCCTTCATTTTCTCCTTCCTTTTTCTAATGTCCTCCATGCTCTTCCTTATTTTCCACATATAAGTGAAGCCATATAATAATTGTCTTTCTCTGCTTGACTTATTTCACTTAGCATAATCTCCTCCAGTTCCAGCCATGTTGATGCAAATTAGATCCCTGGCTGTAATCTTTCCTCCATGTTGACATATTGTCCAGGTCTCTCTCTTCTTCTCTCTGTTTAGGAAAACCTGTTACATTTCTCGCTCCTGAGAGTAGTGGCTTTATGAAGAAGAGGTCATACAATGTCCAGGGCCTAGCGCTTCAGGAAGTGTCTTTGGTGTATGCTGTATACACTGTACTGCTGTGTTATGGCTGCTCTAGCCCTCAGATCAGTCCTTTGTAGAGTTTTTCCTTGCCTGCATTAGGGAGTGTTTGGACCTTAGCCAGAGTGTGGCAAGTTTTAACTAGATATGCGCTTGTCTGCTTCTTAAAAGAGACCCAATGCTCTTTCCACTACAGCTGAAGCTTTGCAGAACTCTGTGGTCAGTAGACGTTGTATATGTGGAGTTTGTACTGGTCTTCTGGGGAAGGGGCCTGCTGCTTTGTTTCTCAGGAATATTTACCAGAGAAAAGCAGCACCTGCAGAGCATAGAGGGTGGGGCTTAGTGTAAATGGTTTAGGCTGCCACTGTTGGCATTGTGCTGCTTACTAAAGTTAGCTTATGCTGCAGGGGGTGTGGAGAAAGAAATGGTGCCAGCCCCCTTCCTTATCCTGGAGAGGAGAGTTTGCACACACCACTATCTGGGAAGCCCTCCTAAAAGAGTGTGCAATCTCCTCTCATGTGTTGCAGACATCCCTTACATCCCTGGCTTCACCTTGTCTATGTCTTGACCATCTGCCTACCTGCAGTTCACTGCAAAGTTTTTGTTTGTTTGTTAGTTTTTGTTTTTTGTTTTGTTTTGTTTTTTGTTTTTTGTTTTTAATCCCAGGCAGGTCGGCTGAGTTTTGAAGTTCCATGCTTTAGGGACCTGGCATGGAATGGACCCATGTTGGTCCTCTGGGGGAGGATCTTGTTGCCTTGGGACCAATGCAGGTTTGTCCCGGAAGGGCAGTTACACCAAAGCATAAGGACATGGATTTTGGGGTAAAGTGCAGCAATGAGCCAGTGCTCATGTTAGCTGCCGTCAGCAGGTGTCTCTGCACCCATGCTGAGGGGCAAGAGAGGGTAATGGAGCCCACCAGCTCTTGTCTCCTGAAAGGCACTGCCAAATTTCCCAGATGGGCTCCAACAAGGAGGAAACATTTCTACCAGTGCGTCCCATGGGATCCTCAGATCGTGCTGTCTGCTACCAGGCTTATCTACACTCCTCCATAGGACCTCTAAAACTCCAGTGTTTGAGACCTGCTGTTTGTAAAAACTTAGAAAAATCAGCCGCTCTTGTTTTCCCAGTCAGTGACTTTGAAGTATTTTCCCTGTGCACTTCTCTCTCTCTCTTGCCTCTCTCCGTGACCAGGACTCTCTCCCCTCTGCACTACCCCTGATCTTTTTCTCCCCCAAATCACATATCCCCACCTCCTACCTTCCACAGTGTGGTCTCTTCTCTCCCTCTAATTGTACTGTTTGTTCTGTCAGTCCTCAAGATTGATTTCATGGGTATTCAGAATCATTTGATATTTATCTAGCTGTGTTCAAAGGATGAGGCAAGCCCAGGGTCCTCCTACTACTACACCATCATAGCTCCTTCCAAAGCAGAAACTATTTAAATGCCAATCAGCTAATGACTGCATAAAATGGAATATTATTCACCAATAACATGAAATGAATTATCAATACAAGCTACAACATTGATCAGATTTGAAGGTACTATGCTAAGTGAAAAGAAGCAGATACCAAAGGTCACATATTATATGATGTTATACAATTATGTAAGAAATGTCCATCATATATGCAAATCCATAGAGACACAAACTAGATTAGTGAAAACTGAGGGGATTAGGAATGACTACTGATGGATGTCAATTTTCTCTTTGGGGTGATAGAATATATTGGAATTTAATTGTGTTTTTGTTGTACAACTTTGTGAATATAATAAAACTCATTTGTTTGACATTTTTTTTTCTTTCAGCACTTTGAATGTATCATCCTACTTCCTTCTGGCCTGCAATGTTTGTGGTGAAAAATATATTGATAGCTTTATGGGAGTTTTCTTGTATGTAACCAGTTGCTTTTCTATTGCTTTTAGGATTCCTTGTCTTTAACTTTTGAAAATTTAGTTAATATATCTCATTGTGGGTCTCTTTGAAATTCTCTTCTTTGGCTTTGTTTGTTTGTTTGTTTGTTTGTTTCCTGAATCCAGATGTTTGTTTTTTCCTGAAGTTAGGTATGCTTTCAGCTACTCTGTTTTTGAATAAATTTTTTATTCCTATCTCTCCCCTCTTAGAACCCAATACTACATATATTGGTTTACTCATTGTTGTCCCATAAGTTCCTTAAGCTATTTACATTATTTTCTTTATCTTTTTTAGTTGTTGCTCTTTTGTTTGGATGAATTTCACTTCCCTGTTTCTGGCTTCGTGGATCCTTTCATGTGCTGGATCTAGTTGTTTTTTAACTTCTCTATTGAATTTTCCAGTTCAATTATTGTATTCTTCAGCTCTGTTTGGTACTTTTTTATATTTTCTTGTTGTTGAAATTCTTACTTTTTTTCATGCATTGCTCTCCTGACCTCAGTGAACACCTTTATGACTGTTATTTTTAACTCTTTCAGGAAAATCACTTATCTTTATTTCATTACGTTGTGTTTCTGGTTTATTTTGTTCTTTTGTTCAGAACAAATCCCCCTGTTCCTTCATTTTCCTTCATTCTCTGTTGTTTGTGCTCATAAAATAAAATGTCCACCTCTCCCACTATTCAAGGTGGTCTCCTATAGGAAATAAGCCTTGTCAATCAGCTGAGCTCCCAGTTGTCTCTTGATCATTTGCGATTGTCCAGGCCACCTTCTTTGTTCTTAGTGGCTCCCAATATTTGAGGGTATGCTAAGACCCATCATTTTCCCAAAGTGGAGTATTGAAGTCAGCACCTAGATGCAAGCTGATTAAGAACTGGAACTTCAGGCTGTAGCTTGGAAAGTATGTTTTTAAACACTTTCTAAGGAGAAACTTGGAAATGAGCTTCTTTGACTGCTCTCTCTGTGCTGGGTCCATGTGCTATCTGTAGAATAAGGGGTACTCCTGTTTTTTGTTTTTTGTTTTTTCCCCATAGTCCTGTTGAACTTGTAAACACAAGCCCTATTGGCTATCAGAGTCAGGCTCTCCAGAAACTCATCCCATGGGTAGCAGCCATAAATGCTGGAGTTTCAGACATAGATGTAAGCTTTGTCCAAGGAGATAATGGTGACTTGGTTTTATTGTTGGAGCAGACTGGGGAGAGATGGAAGGAATTGTGTCCACTGGCTTCCCCATTCTCTAGGGAGGATCACAACCAGCCTCAAGATGTATGTTAAATTAGAAACCTGACCTTCAGACAGCTGATTTTAAAGTATGTAGATAAACCTTTCAGGGAAAGATTGGGAGATGGGCATTTTTGCTTACTCCTTCTGTGCTGAGTTCTGAAGGTATCACTATGACAAATGCTTGCACATCCACTAAGAACTGTTTAGTATCACCTTGTGGACTCAAGCCCGGTTCTGTCTCAGAGCTAGGTCCCTTAGGTGGTCCCTTGGGTGGGACCTTGGGTATGAGTCTTAAAAGTTAAAGTGCTATATGTAGGTTCTAAGCCTTCCCTCTGTAGAGAGAACTTGGGAGTTGAAAGTTCCCTCCTGGTGGTATAGTGTTTTACTGTTGGTGAGGCTCATGGCTAGAGTGTATCTTAGCTTTTTCTCTGTTTAAGTATGGGCATTTTCTTATTTGCCCAATGAGTATGAGTCATTTAGCTAATTTTTGGATTTCTTTTCACTGTGTAGTTATGCATTTGTTGCATCTGTGGGAAGAGAGCTCAGGTGTCTTCTATTTTGCCATCTTGGCTGATTTCTTATTCTTCATTTCTGAAGGATAGTTTTGAAGGTATAGGATTCTCCATTGACATTTTTTCCCCCAGTAGATAAATATGCCATTCCACTGTCTTCTGGCCTTTATGATTTCTGATAAGAAATCAGCTGTTATTCTTTTTCAAGATCCTTGATATGTCGTGAATCACTTTAGCTGCTTTCAAGAATTCTTGTGTTTTGGCATTTTGACTATTGTACTTGTGAATTTCTTTGACCTTACACTAATGGACTTTTTATTTTTAACTCCTTGGATGTGTACATCAATGAATTTGGGAAGATTTCTATCTCTTTCTTTTATTTCCTTCCTTCTGAGACTCCCAATACATTTATGCTGATGTTTTGATGGTGTCCTACACATTTCTAAGAGTCTGTTTAATTTTCTCTTTTTTCTTTCTCTTCTTCAAGAGGAATAATCTAAATTAAACTGCCTTTAAATTTATTGATTCTTCTCTCAGCCAGATCTTGTGTTGAGTCCCTCTGTTGAGTTTCAATATCAATTATTGTACTTTCCAACTTCACAAATTCTAGGTATTCAAAATATTTCAGATATTCTTAATGAAAATGAGAAACTTCTATTCCTATTTTACAGAGACCAAGTGTTTTTTTATCATGTAAAATTTATTTTCTCTATCTATTAACATAATTTCCCCCATTCTCTTAATCAATCAATCAATCAATATGATTGATTTTCATATATTGAATCAACCTTGTATTTGCAATGGCACTGGTGTAATAAGCGTATTTATATGTTGTTCTATCCACTTCATTAGTATTTTGTTGAGGATCTTTGCATGTTTTTTAATAATACTTTGGTCTGTAGTCTTTTTTGTTTGTTTGTTCTGGTTTTAATACCAGGGTAATACTTGTCTCATAGAATAAGTTAGGAAAAGTTTTAATTCTTTGATAAATGTTTATAATAGATTCGTATTAAATAAACATTTGTAGTATTCACCAGTGAAACCATCTGGGACAGGCTATTGTTTGTGATTTATTTCAATTTACTTAATCAATATCTTAACTTGTTAATTGTTTATTCAGATTTTCTAAATAATCATTTGTTAGCTCATTAGTTTTTATGTTTCTAGATGTTTCTTCATTCACTTAATTTATCTAATTTTTTAGCATATCATTGTTCATAATATTTTCTTATTTCCTTTTTTTTTAAGGTTAGTAATAATGTCTCCTCTTTCATTCCTGATCTTGATAAATTGAATCTCATTTTTGGGGGGGGCAGTCTAGCTAAAGATCTGTCAAATTTGTTGATATTTTTTAAAGGTAACTTTTGGGGCACCTTGGTGGCTCAGCGGATTGAGTGTCTGACTCTTAATTTTTGCTTAGGTCATGGTCTCAGGGTTGTGGGATCAAGTCCCATGCTGGGCTTCCTGTAGTGGGGAGTCTGCTTGAGATTCTCTCTCTCTCCCCCCCTCCTTCTTCCCTTCCCCCCAAAATAAATAAATACATCTTTTTTAAAAAACAAAAAATATAAAAAAGCAACTTTTAGTTTTACTCATTTTTCCATTATTTCTCTATTCTTTATTTATTTCCACTATAATCTTTTTTATTACCTTTATCTTGCTGCTCTGCATTTAGTTTGTTCTTTTACTAGTTTCTTTATGTGGGATGATAGGTTGTTGATTTGATATCATTTTTCCTTTTTAATATAAGCATTTTCAGCTATAAATTTACCTCTGACCATTGCTCTAGTCACACTCCAAAAGATTGGTGTTTTGTAACTTTGTTTTCACTTTTCAAAGTATTTTCTTATTTTCCTTGTGATTTCCTATTGGACCCACTGGTTATTTGGACTGTGTTGTTTAATTTCCCATATTTGCACAGTGTTCAAATTCTCTTTTATTATTAATTTCTAATATCATCTCAGTGTGATTGGACAGTGCTTTTATAATTTCAATAATTTTAATTTTATTGAGGATATTTTATGGTCCCTTATATGGTATAACATTAATAATGTTTCATGTGTGTTTGGAAATATTTTGTGCTATATTTGTGTTGTCTTGAATATTGTATATATATATATATGTATGTATATATATATGTATGTATATGTATATTGGGTCTAGCTGTCATATAGTATTTATTAAATCTTGAATTTCCTTTTAAATCTCTGATTATTGTATCCACTATTGAAAGTGAAATGCATGTCTTCAACTCCTGTTGGTGAATTGTCTATTTCTTTCTTCAATCTGTCAGTTTTCGCTTCATGCAGTTTGAGACTCTGTTGTTAGTCACACTTATGCTTACAATTATTATAACTTTCTGACAAAACTTCCTCTTATTTTTACACCATGTCTTTTACTATATATAGTAACAATTTTTGTCTTAAAGCTTGTTTTATTTTAGTATAGCCATTCCACCTTTCTGTTTGCATGGTATAACTTTTCCTATCCTTTTACTTTCAACTATATGTGTCTTTGAATCTAAACTATGTCTTGTAAACAGCAAACAGTTGTGTGGTGTTTTAAAAATCCATTCTACCATTCTCTGCTTTTAAATTTGTGTGTTGAATTCATTAAAATTTCATGTAATTACTGACAGTATTGTCTTTCTATCTGTCATTTGACTATTTATGTTCTGTATGCCTTATTTCTTTTTTGTTCTATTTTTTATTGTTTTCTTTTTGTATTAAATGTGTATTTTCTAGTGTACCATTTTATTTTTATTAATTAATTAAATTTTATTTATTTATTTATTGTAAAAAAAAAGATAGCATATTTATTTGGAAAATGATTGTCTCAAAATTATTTTCCAAATCCAGAATCTACAGGCCATGGTACAAATGAATAAAAATCATCATTAAATTGTTCACTTATTACATAAAATTTTAAATTAATTGATTATTTGGAACAGTGTTTTTCCACATTTCCATGATGAGACTCACTTAGGAGTGCTGGAGATTAATTCTGCTAATTAATATACTGGCCTGTATGGGCCAGTAATGTGTAAATTTTATTTTTACAAATACCTTCAGATGATTATCATGAAGAAGGAAATTTAGGAAACATGATTTTCAATTACCTTTGCAAATTTTAAGTTTTGAATCACTGATCACAGAATGACCCACTGAAAGGTCTTATCCAGTCCAGTTTTAGGAAGGTTAAGTAAGTTCTGAACATTTGGTTTGACAAATTCTTCTCTTTGGATGCATCACAAAAACTTTAATTCAGTTGTTTCCTAAAAGACGTTCACTCTTCTTTCCATTTCTGTGCCAGCTTTTCTGGAACACATTTTCCTTGCAGGGTTCATCTTCCTTAAGTCATAACGATCCAATTAAGTCATATTTAAAAATTAATTTCTTATTGAAAAATTGTCATATTTAATAACCTTTGCTTGCTTCTGTCCAGATTCCTTCTCTTCTGTAACTTAAGAAGTTAGGGTGCTTTGTATAGATTCAATACTCTGGCCTTTCCACCTTTAAGGATTTGTCTCATACTGATGACCCCATGTATGCCAGCCTGGATCTCATCATATTCTCTAATGGGTCCAACTCCCTTTGGCATCCCAGTCAAGATAATATCTCTTTCTTCCAAGGTCATTATCTTAGAAGCATAGCCGATAAGGTGGGGAATGGAAAAGATCATGGAGGATGTCTCACCCTCCTGCCTGAGTTCACCCTTGACCTTAAGTCAGAGCTTCAGGTTGTGAGGTTCAGGATCTTCTTTTAGGGATGAACATACTGACAAGGCAGTGAAGCTCTTTGACAGAGTCCAGGGCAGCCTCTCCTTGCACTTCTTCCCCTTCATGTTTCTGGTGGTCATGTCCAAGCTCTGGGCATAGCCCACCACATAGCCCATGGCTGAGGCCTCTGGGATGGTGTGACAGCACCTGCCCATCACCATGCCCAGCTCCAGCTGTGGTGTATTTTGCAGCTATGGGCTGGCATGAGGATGGCAAGCCCTTGGGAGGATAAGTGGTGGACCACTTCTGGAAGAACACTTGCTTGCTCGGTCCTGCACTCTGCATCTCCCTGGTGTGATCTGCATAGCTCCTATCCATGCACATGATGTTCTTCCCTGACTCCCAGAAGCAGGACAACAGCCTGGAGGCTGCTATGTCTGGGCAGGTTGACCCTGGAATCATCTAGTGTACCATTTTATTATTTAACTTTGTTATTTTATTTTATTTTATTTTATTTTATAGATTTATTTATCTATTTGGAGAGAGAGCATGCACACGGAGGGAGGGGCAGAGGGAGAGTGAGAGAGAGACTCTCAAGCAAACTTCCCGCTGAGCATGTAGAGAACATGGGACTCTATCTCACCACTCTGAGATCATGACCTGAGCTAAAATCAAAAGTCAGATGCTAAACTGAGAGTGCCACCCAGACACACTTAGTGTACCATTTTAAAACTATATTTTTGACTTACTTTCTTTGTGGTCGCCCTGGTTAACTTCTTCACTTAAATCAATCTAGTTTTATTAAACTAATTTTATTTTGATATTATATAAAAAATTTGCTCCAATATACCTCTATTTCCTCTATCCTTCTTGTATGCTATTATCATCCAAATTAAGCTTTTTTTAAAATTATGATATGTTAGTCACCATAGAGTACATCATTAGTTTTTGATGTAGTGTTCCATGATTCATCATTTGCATATAACACACAGTGCTCTATGCAATAAGTGCCCTCCTTAACACCCTTCACTGGGCTAGCCCATCCCCCCTCCCCTCAAAAACACTCAGTTTGTTTCCCGGATAGCCATCAACACATCCTTTGTTTATTATTTAATGCTAATGTCTTTTTTAAAAACATAGAAAAATGAAGTTACAAGTAAAAATTATTTTATACCCTTTCTATTTGTCTATGTAATCACCTTTACTAGTGCCCTATATTTTTTCATATAGATTTGAGTTTCTGTCTAGTATCCTGTCCTTTCTGTCTCAAAGAGTATCTTTAGTAATTCTCATGTATCTTCTAGTAACATTATTCTCTGTTCCGGTTTATCTGGAAATGACTTAATTTCTGTTTTATTTTAAAATATTTTAAACTATAAATTTCCTGCTAAACACTGTTTTAGCTGCATCCTATATGTTTTGGTATGTTGTGTTCTCTATTTTACACATCTCAAAGTATTTTCTAAATTCCTTTGTGATTTCTTCTGAGGGCACTTGGTTATTTAGATGTGTGCTGTTTAATTTCATTATGTAGGGCCTAATTGAAGCAGAGTAAAGCAGCACAGGTGCCACCCTGGTTCTGGGCCTAGCACACATATTGATGTAGCTGGTCCCATTGAGTCAACTGGAGGCCATGTGTCACTGTTAACACTAACTCAATTCTACTGCTCATTGCTTTCTGAATCCCGTAAGCAGTTGCTACCACTTTCCAATCTTTTGTTTGTGTAGGAAATGCTTTTTTTCTTCTTTTATTTTTTTTTCAAATGTCAACTCACTTTGCGTATTTTTTTTCTTTTTTCCTTTGCTGGTGAAAAAAGGAGCGGTAAAGGCATCTTCCTTCTGTCTGATGCAGTCTGCCTATTGGCAGACAGCTAAGGCTTTGGACATGTGAGGGATTAAGGAATATCCAGGTCTCTGGAAATAGACCTTTAGAGAATAGAAGTTGAGAGCACAGCCAGGAATTACCTAGACTGGGCTACCACAGTAGCCTAATTCCTGTCACCACACGAATTCTCTACTGTGGGTCAAAGACAGAACTAGGTTTGTCACAGAAATCATGCATGGCAAGTTAGAGGAGGAAGGGTCATGATCTAATTCAAACCCCTCCCATTACACAGATAAAGACACTGAGGCAAACAGAGAGGTGAGACATAGCCCATGTTCTCCCAGTCAGTCAGCATGAGAGGCAGATCTGGAATCACAAGGCTCATCCTCAAATTCTATGGGGGATTCTGTCTGTGAGCTACACTGTTATGATATGCAAAGCACTGTAACAAACTATATGTTGGCTTAGCACTCGATAGCTACTCTGCCCCAACTCAGGGCCACATTCAGTAGACTCCCTTCCAGTTGAATCTGGCTTCCTCACCCATCCACATCATTAAGATGCCCTGATCTTTTTTCTCTTGTTATTAATGTGGGGTTTACTTCCCAAATAAGATCTTCTCACCACTAATGCCAACCCATTGCCTCCTCACATAGAGCTGATTATAGTCATCAGTTCCAGCCTTTGAAAATAGCCTACAGGTGCACTTAATTGCCCAGTTTTATACTTCCTGGAACACTGTCCAGGGAAATATTAAAGTGTATACTCCATAATGAAGTGATCTAATTGGGTCTCCTTTGCATAAGTCTTCCAAGTTGTTGAGCAGTTTCTGTGAGACCAGGTTATAGAGAGCAAAGACACCATTTTTGGAAGCTGCTTCACTTCACCAAGGTTAGCTATCATTCTCTCCCCCCTCTGCATTGAGAACATCTTTTTGGTAGATCCCCAATGGCCAGCTTTGAAATTTCAAGCCAAGCCTACATTGGCCAACATCTTCAGGCTGGCTTTGAGATACTTAAAACAGATGGTTCTTTGATTATTATTATTATTATTTTTTGATCAAGGAGGTTTTTGGCTTCACAACTGTTCTCATTTGCTTTCTTCTTAGGCCAATCCTGTAAACAGGCAGCCAGTTTCCTGCCCCAGGGTAGATGGAAATATTTCAGTTGAGTATTTTAGAATGACAGTTTCTTGTTTGCTGCTTCATTGGCTGATAGTTGTGTTCACAGCTAGCCCTGACAGATGCAACCCAGGGATCAAGTTAAAGATATGGAAATCTAGGAAGAAATAGATTTCTTAAACAGGCCAATTAACTATGAAGAAATTGAGTCAGTGAAAAACAACCTGCCAAATAACAAAACTCCAGGCCCAGACGGTTTTCCTGGGGAATTATACCAAACATTCAAAGAAAAAATAATACCTATTCTTCGAAAGTTATTTCAAAAAATAGAAACAGAAGGAAAGCTATCAAACTCATTCTATGAGGCTAATATTACCTTGATCCCCAAACCAGGCAAAGACCCCCTCAAAAAGGAGAATTACAGACCAATTTTCCCTAATGAATATGGATGCCAAAATCCTCAACAAGATCCTGGCTAATAGAATCCAACAGGGGGCGCCTGGGTGGCACCGCGGTTAAGCTTCTGCCTTTTTCTCAGGGCGTGATCCCATTATGGGATCGAGCCCCACATCAGGCTCCTGTGCTGTGAGCCTGCTTCTTCCTCTCCCACTCTCCCTGCTTGTGTTCCCTCTCTCACTGGCTGTCTCTATCTCTGTCAAGTAAATAAATAAAATCTTTTAAAAAAAATAGAATCCAACAGTACATTAAAAGGATTATCCATCATGACCAAGTGGGATTCATACCTGGGATGCAAGCATGGTTCAACACTCGCAAATCAATCAATGTGATACATCATATCAACAAGAAAAGACTCAAGAACCATATGATCCTCTCAATTGATGCAGAAAAAGCATTTGACAAAATACAGCATCCTTTCCTGATTAAAACCCTTCAGAGTGTAGGAATAGAGGGTACATTTCTCAATCTCATAAAAGCCATCTATGAAAAGCCTACTGCAAGCATTATTCTCAATGGGGAAAAGCTGGAAGCCTTTCCCTTAAGATCAGGAACACGACAAGGATGCCCACTCTCGCCACTATTATTCAACATAGTACTAGAAGTCCTTGCAACAGCAATCAGAAGACAAAAAGGGATCAAAGGTATCCAAATCGGCAAAGAAGAAGTCAAACTGTCTCTCTTTGCAGATGACATGATACTCTATATGGAAAACCCAAAGGAATCCACTCCCAAACTATTAGAAGTTATAGAACAATTCAGTAAGGTGGCAGGATACAAAATCAATGCCCAGAAATCAGTTGCATTTCTATACACGAATAACGAGACTGAAGAAAGAGAAATTAGGGAATCCATCCCATTTACAATAACACCAAAAACCATACGTTACCTTGGAATTAACTTAACCAGAGACGTAAAGGACCTATATCCTAGAAACTATAGATCACTTTTGAAAGATATTGAGGAAGACATAAAAAGATGGAAAAATATTCCATGCTCATGGATTGGAAGAATTAACATAGTTAAAATGTCCATACTACCCAGAGCAATCTACACTTTCAATGCTATCCCGATCAAAATACCGAGGACATTTTTCAAAGAACTGGAACAAATAGTCCTTAAATTTGTATGGAACCAGAAAAGGCCCCGAATCTCCAAGGAACTGTTGAAAAGGAAAAACAAAGCTGGGGGCATCACAATGCCGGATTTCGAGCTGTACTACAAAGCTGTGATCACAAAGACAGCATGGTACTGGCACAAAAACAGACACATCGACCAATGGAACAGAATAGAGAACCCAGAAATGGACCCTCGGCTCTTTGGGCAACTAATCTTTGATAAAGCAGGAAAAAACATCCGGTGGAAAAAAGACAGTCTCTTCAATAAATGGTGCTGGGAAAATTGGACAGCTACATGCAAAAGAATGAAACTTGACCACTCTCTCACACCATACACAAAAATAAACTCCAAATGGATGAAAGACCTCAATGTGAGACAGGAATCCATCAAAATTCTAGAGGAGAACATAGGCAACAACTTCTATGACATCGGCCAGAGCAACCTTTTTCACGACACATCTCCAAAGGCAAGAGAAATAAAAGATAAAATGAACTTATGGGACTTTATCAGGATAAAGAGCTTCTGCACAGCCAAGGAAACAGTCAAAAAAACTAAGAGACAGCCCACGGAATGGGAGAATATATTTGCAAAGGACACCACAGATAAAGGACTGGTATCCAAGATCTACAAAGAACTTCTCAAACTCAATACACGAGAAACAAATAAACAAATCATAAAATGGGCAGAAGATATGAACAGACACTTTTCCAATGAAGACATACAAATGGCTAACAGACACATGAAAAAATGTTCAAAATCATTAGCCATCAGGGAAATTCAAATCAAAACCACACTGAGATACCACCTTACGCCAGTTAGAATGGCAAAGATAGACAAGGCAAGAAACAACAATTGTTGGAGAGGATGTGGAGAAAGGGGATCCCTCCTACATTGTTGGTGGGAATGCAAGTTGGTACAGCCACTCTGGAAAACAGTGTGGAGGTCCCTTAAAAAGTTAAAAATTGAACTACCCTATGACCCAGCCATTGCACTACTGGGTGTTTACCCCAAAGATACAGACGTAGTAAAGAGAAGGGCCATATGCACCCCAATGTTCATAGCTGCATTGTCCACAATAGCCAAATCATGGAAGGAGCCGAGATGCCCTTCAACAGATGACTGGATTAAGAAGCTGTGGTCCATATATACAATGGAATATTACTCAGCTATCAGAAAGAACGAATTCTCAACATTTGCTGCAACATGGACGGCACTGGAGGAGATAATGCTAAGTGAAATAAGTCAAGCAGAGAAAGACAATTATCATATGATTTCTCTCATCTATGGAACATAAGAACTAGGANTGGCACTGGGGGAGATAATGCTAAGTGAAATAAGTCAAGCAGAGAAAGACAATTATCATATGATTTCTCTCATCTATGTAACATAAGAACTAGTGGGGCGCCTGGGTGGCACAGCGGTTGAGCGTCTGCCTTCGGCTCAGGGCGTGACCCCGGTGTTGTGGGATCGAGCCCCACATCAGGCTCTTCTGCTATGAGCCTGCTTCTTCCTCTCCCACTCCCCCTGCTTGTGTTCCCTCTCTCGCTGGCTGTCTCTATCTCTGTCNATATGATTTCTCTCATCTATGTAACATAAGAACTAGTGGGGCGCCTGGGTGGCACAGCGGTTGAGCGTCTGCCTTCGGCTCAGGGCGTGACCCCGGTGTTGTGGGATCGAGCCCCACATCAGGCTCTTCTGCTATGAGCCTGCTTCTTCCTCTCCCACTCCCCTGCTTGTGTTCCCTCTCTCTCTGGCTGTCTCTATCTCTGTCAAATAAATAAAAAATAAAATCTTTAAAAAAAAAAAAGAACTAGGATGATCGGAAGGGGAAGAAAGGGATAAAGAAAGTGGGGGTAATCAGAAGGGGGAATGAAACATGAGAGACTATGGACTATGAGAAACAAACTGAAGACTTCAGAGGGGAGGNATTAAGAAGTTGTGGTCCATATATACAATGGAATATTACTCAGCTATCAGAAAGAACAAATTCTCAACATTTGCTGCAACATATGGCACTGGGGGAGATAATGCTAAGTGAAATAAGTCAAGCAGAGAAAGACAATTATCATATGATTTCTCTCATCTATGTAACATAAGAACTAGTGGGGCGCCTGGGTGGCACAGCGGTTGAGCGTCTGCCTTCGGCTCAGGGCGTGACCCCGGTGTTGTGGGATCGAGCCCCACATCAGGCTCTTCTGCTATGAGCCTGCTTCTTCCTCTCCCACTCCCCTGCTTGTGTTCCCTTGTACTGTATGGTGACTAACATAATATAATAAAGAAATCATTAAAAAAAATAAATGCTTAAGGAAAAAAAAAAGAAGATATGATTATCTGCTCGATAAAGAAAGTGGGGGTAATCAGAAGGGGGAATGAAACATGAGAGACTATGGACTATGAGAAACAAACTGAAGTCTTCAGAGGGGAGGGGGGTAGGGGAAGGGATATACTGGTGATGGGTAGTAAGGAGGGCACGTATTGCATGGTGCACTGGGTGTTATACGCAACTAATGAAGCATCGGACTTTGCATCGGAATCCGGGGATGTACTGTATGGTGACTAACATAATATAATAAAGAAATCATTAAAAAAAATAAATGCTTAAGGAAAAAAAAAAGAAGATATGATTATCTGCTCTTCGCTCCCAATCGTGGTGGGAGGCTCATTGAGAAAATCACTTAAGTCTGAACCCCTAGAGTAGGAGAAAATTGAATGAAGAGACCAATTCATGGTGTTTTGAGTCAGGGGGGACGGGGAAATACTGTGAACTAAAATGTTTCCCTGAAAAGTAACTGCTAAAGGGAAACTAGAGGTAGCTAGAAGTGGCAAGAATAGACTGAAAAATACCTCAAGAGTTAAACTTGGTGTAGTAAAAATAGTACTGGGCTGGGAGTTAGGAAACGCAGGTTCTGATATAGGCTCTGTGTGACTTTAGATGAGTCTCTCCCACTATTCCCCACTACAATATTTTCTCTAGGCTTCATTTATTCATCTTTAACATGAAAGTGTTGACATAGATGGTCTATCAAAGGCATTCCTAGCTTTGGTCTTTGAAGATTCCAGTATTACAAGAGCCATCCTGGCTCTGCCACTGTCTTTGCCCTGGCACAGTGCAGCTTTGTAAATGAGAACTGCCAAAACTTGGCCAATAACAGAGAGAGGAATACATCAAATGGTGTAAGGACTTTCCTGTAACTGAAAATGCCAGATAAAAATTCAGTGAGAAGCACTTAGGCCCACAGAAGTAAAGGGAAGTCATGGAAGGGAGGAGAAGGAACACTCTTAGGATAGCAAAGGCAATGAGAATAGGGGAAGTTGGTAAAGATTACTGGGCTCAGGGGCCTGGAAGGAGGTCTCTTGTGTATAGACATTTAACCTGCCCATCCTGGCTGGGGGGCAACTTTTTATTCATGGGGTTCTGTACCACCTATTGGAAACTCTGAGAGGAGATTCAGACATGTTGATTCTCCATTACATCCATCTTGTCATTCAACAACTCAAGAACTCTGAGACTTCTCATGATTTATGCATTAAGTCCAGACTCCTTTACTCAGCTTTCAAGGCTAATAACCCCTTTTCTCATTGACTCATATTTCCTAGTCTTTTGCAGATCAGACATTCCCAGAAGTATGATCATGATCACTGTTTCTACACTGGATTGGAATTTAGAAAATCTGGGTTGTGATTTTCTGATACTGGTGCTGTCATCATAGGATATGGAAGCGAGAAAACAGTGTGTTGAGAACACCTACTATATGTCAGAAACTGGTGTCTACCTTTTCCATGGATGCTTCATAATTAAATGGTACAGCAACCTTTTGAGTAAAACATTTTTTTTTTACTTACGGATGAGGAAATTGACACCAAGAACAAGGAAGAATCTTGGCTTTGGTCATTAAGGGATACTTTGGCAGAGAAAAGCTCTTTTTAATATAATATCCTTTTCCTCCTCTGAAAGAAAAAAAAAGAAAAATTGATGATCTTTTTAAATTAATAAAGAGAAAATGTAAATGAGCTTAAATTTCAGCAAGAGAAATTAAGTTTGACCTAAATAAAAACTTCCTGAGAGTAAGGGCTCCTAGATACTGGAACCATATGTTAAGAGTCTTGTACTACCTCTTCCCTCAGCAAATGAAGAAACCATCTAGAGTCCCCCACCTCCATTAAATAGCCTCCTCAAACCCCAGTATTTGAATGAACCATATTAGTCATTTGGTACACTTTTCCCTCGATTTTCAAGGAGTCAAGAGGAAGGACAAAATATCTTGAAGTAACTTCCCCCACAATGAATGTTTGGTTTCAGCAAGCACATGGGCCAAATGTTAGGCTAATGAAAGTGACAAAGCAACTCTTAGGCTGGGCTTGGAAGGAGGGTGATGAGACACCTGCATTTTTTTCATAGAGTGGATTAAACCACATGCAATGGGATCTAGGGAGGCCAAAACAACAGGCAAAGAAGACATCATTTATAATAATTGTGTGTTTAGGGACATTTGTGGCCCTCAGCACCAATAAGATTTCAAGAGTCTTTCCCTCCCATATGTATTTCATATATGGAATTTAAGAAACAAAACAAGCGAGCAAAGGAAAGGGAAAAAAGACAGAAGCAAATCAAGAAATAGACTCTTAACTGTAGAGAACAAACTGATGGTTACCAGAGGGGAGGTGGGTAAGGGGTTGGGTTAAATAGATGATGGGGATTAAGGAATGCACTTGTTGAGATGAGCATGAGAGTATTGTATGGAAGTGTTGACTCACTATATTGTACACCTGTATTGTCACTAACTGGAATTCAGATAAAAACTTGGGGAAAAAAACTAAAAAAACACCAAAAACAAACAAAAAACGAAAAGCATACTTAAGCATAAAATTGGTGAATAAAATTCTAAAATTTTCATGATGACTATTTTGGAGATTTTTGTTTTGTTTTGTTAATAGAAAGTATCAAATTGTTTTTAATTTTTTTTTTTGGAGTATCTGTTTGCTAATGTCCTAGTCTGACTTTGGTCTACCTATTTGGTGATCCAGCACCAAACCCTGTTTCAATTTCACCCTCCTCACACTTGAAAAATCTTTATCTTGCCCAATCTCTGGGGCACCAATCTTATGACCATCTGGAGTAGAATTTCTCAGCCTGCCCTCTTCTATCTTAAAACAGGATGTCTCCCAGTTTTATGAGAAATTTCTTCTTTTAGGCACTGTGAATGTCTCCAATATGTTTTGTTTTGTTTTGTTTTTTGTTTTTAAAGATTTTTATTTATTTATTCTACAGAGATAGAGACAGCCAGCAAGAGAGGGAACACAAGCAGGGGGAGTGGGAGAGGAAGAAGCAGGCTCATAGCAGAGGAGCCTGATGTGGGGCTCGATCCCATAATGCCGGGATCACGCCCTGAGCCAAAGGCAGACGCTTAACCGCTGTGCCACCCAGGCGCCCCCCCCAATATGTTTTGAATGAATTTTCTGAAACTCTTCAGCTTTGATCAGTGGAAAATATTTTCCAAGTAATTAAGCAGGCCCAGAGAAGTGAAGCAATTCAACTAAAGTATTTGTTAGTGGTTGCACTCAAATTCTGGCCTTGTCTTTCCACCCTAAACTCCTCACAGGAGACTCCATGTTTTAGAATACTCTTCATCAAGTTTGGATAAAAAAAATATAAAAACATAAGGGCTTAATTGGCTGTTTGTTTTAAATTGACTTTTTTCTACTTATATGTGTTCTTGGTTCATGTTTTTGATTAATAGAGATTACTATTCCATCTCCTTTTTTAAAAAACTTTTGGTTTATCCCAGGAAACAATCTGAGGGTTTTGGGGGGGATGGGCTAGCCCAGTGATGGGTATTAAGGAGAGCACGTATTGCATGGAGCACTGGGTGTTATATGCAAATGATGAATCATGGAACACTACATCAAAAACTAATGAAGTACTGTATGGTGACTAACATAACATAATAAAAAAATTAAAAGATTTTATTTATTTATTTGAAAAAGTGATAAAGAAAACACACATGAGCAGGGGGAAGAGCAGAAGGGGAGGGAGAAGGTGAGTAAAGAATCTCAAGCAGACCCAGCACTGAGAGTAGAGCCTGACATGGGGCGTGATCCCACAACCCTGATATCAAGGCCTGAGCTGAAACCAAGAGTCTGACACGACCACTGAGCCACCCAGGTGCCCTGACTATTCAATTTCTTAAAGCGGTTTCTAGTTGTTGATGTCCTAGCCTTAAAGGCATAGGAGATATTGTTTATAACAATGCCTGAACTTCAAGCTGTCAGATTGAGTCTTCTCCTCTAACAAAGTTCATAAACCATGGGACTCAGAGATGAGGTATTATTTGATATTTTAAAGTGTGCATTCTGTTCAGACCATTTACTTTTTTTATTCAAGTATAATTAGCATATAGTTTTATATTAGTTTAGGGTGCACAATATAATGATTCAACAATTCTATACATTCTCAGTGCTCATCACGATAAGTGCATGCCTTAATCCTCATCAACTATTTCACCCATTCCCCCACCCACCTCCTCTCTAGCAACCACCAGTTTGTTCTCTAAGAATCTGTCAGAGAAAGACAAATACCATATGATTTCACTCATACATGGAATTTAAGAAACAAATCAAATTATCATAGGTGAAAAAAAGACTAATGATGTACTGTATGGTGACTAATATAACATAATAAAAAATTTAAAAAAGAGAGAGAGACAAATCAAGGAAGAGACTCTTAACTATAAAGAACAAATTGATGGTTACCAAAGGGGGGGTTCCTGGGGGGATAAATTAAATTGGTGATGGGGCTTTAGGAGTGACCTGTGATGAGGACTGGGTGTTGTATGAAAGTATTAAATCACTAAATTGTACACTTGAAACTAATATTACACTGTAGGTTAACTACCTGGAATTTAAATAAAAACTTTTAAAAAAGAGTTTGATTTTTTGTTTGCCTCTATTTTCTTTGTTCATTTGTTTTGTTTTTTAAATTCTATACATGAATAAAATCATATGGTATCTTTCTCTGAGTGACTTATTTTACTTAGCATTATACCCTGTAGATCCATCCAGGTTGTTGGACTTATTTGTATTTTATTCTAAAGTGCTGCCTGGAGCTTATACTATTTTCATGGCGGAACCAGAACAAATACTTTCCTTCTTTCTCTTCTCATTAGTAACTCATTCCAAGGAGTTATTCTGCTTCCATCTCTCTTGCAGGCCTTGCCATATAATAAGGTCATGCTTACTTGCTGTGTGACTTTGGGTCAGTCACTCCACATCTCTGAGTTCCAGTTTCTTTATCTGTGAAATTGAGAAAATGAACAGTGGTGTATACTCTTTCCAGATGAGAGAATTGGTGAGAATGTTCTTTGGAAACTAAAAAAAATGCCACATATGGGGAAAAGTTGACATCCATGTTCAAGTCACAGAAAGATGAGATTCTTTCCAGGAAGTGGATTTTCTTCAGAAAATTTTCCTCAGCTTCCACTTGCTTTCCCCGTGAGAAGTTTTGGGCTCAGGCCTAGCTGTTCTCAGAAGGAAACCCACCTGACCCTAGTTCTTTACATCTGTGGTAAAAATCAGCTATGCTTGGTCCTCAGAAACTCTGAATTCCTTCCTGGCTCAGGCCCTAGCTTTAGCCCAGCCCAAAGGTGAATAAGTTTAAGTAGATGAGTGGTCAAGGAACTGTGGTGATTTTATGGTTAGATACTGAGCCTAGAGAAAAGAAAAAAAACTGACTTCCTCTGATCTGGAAAAAGAGAAAGAAGTTAGAAAGGGCTCCATGGCAGTATGGAGTGTGCAAGGCTCTGAAGATAGCCACCTTCTGAGTGAAGATAAAAAGTAGGAACAGAATAAGGACGTAAAAATAAGGTCCAGTGGCAGAGGAGGCTCCCCTTTGGATATTAAGGGAAAGGACAGAGGTAGGTGAGGGATATGACCTAGAACAAGGGCATGAATGAAAAAGGCTGAACAGGTTTTATGACTTCCCTAGCAATGTGATGTCGATGAGGTTGTGGAATATAGGTGAGGTTCAGTGGGGTGGAGTCCAGAGCCAAAAACCAAGAAAGAATTCTTGAGGCATCTTTGGTGCAAAATTGGTGGTTTATTAAAGCATGGGGACAGGACCCATGGGCAGAAAGAGCTGTTGCACCAAGGTTGTGAGGAATGGTCCTTTATATACCCTCAAGTTGGGAGGGGGTTAGGGATAGCGTAAGTCTCTAAAGAATTTTGGAAGCAAGGTTTCCAGGACCTTGAGGGGGCTAGCTGTTGTTGGGAAATGGTCATTTATTACTGTCTAATAAAACCTGAGTCATGAGACCCTTCAGATGTATATCGGTGGGCCATATGCTTGGGGGATGATTGCCAATACGTATCTTGGGGGGGGCTTAGAGATAAAGGAAGTTTCCAAAGGAATTTTTATAGGTTAAAGTAGACTTACAGGATCTTGGTGGAGAGGAGGGGGTCAGGCTAGGACTGCCTTTTGCCCTTAGCAAAGTATTAACATCGAGACAGCTGAATTCCTAGAAGAATGTAACCATGCCTGTTTCAAGGACTTGTCAATGGGCTGTAGGTAGTAAGGAAATTTAACTGTGTCTACACATACATTCCTTTCTGGAAGCTAGGTTACTGATTGCTTTGTTCTTGTAAACTGCTAAGACATTTGTAAAGTGAAGGAGACTCAAGTCTTGCAAGACTGTGGTATCTATAGGTTAACTGTTTCTTTGTCCTTTAGGGCAGCCAGGAGTGCCTGAGGAATGTCACATACATCCCATGGTGGGGGGGTGCAGGGTGTCAGCTTCTGCTTTGTCTTCAGCTTGCCTTCCGTTCCCTCATCAATATGATGGCTAAATATGGCAATGTGGCATCCATCTGCATTTCTACAGTACAGGGTTCAGAGAAAGGGATTAATGTGTTTGCACTACCAGGACCAGTCACACCGTACCAAATCCAATTTCACCTCTGAGTGTTATACATTCAAATAAATACAGATAAAATGGAGCATACTTTTAGGTAGAGACAGAGAAAAGAGGAAGAAACATTCCCTTGAGAAAAAGTTGGAAAAGTGAGGTGTTGTTTTTGCTGTTGTTGTTGTTGTTTAACCTGGAGACCAGAAAATATAGGGTTTGGCCAGGGAAAACAGGGTAGACAAATAGATATATTACTTGTTTTCCCAAAGTCAGAGCTACCACTGATGGGTGGGAACTACACACAGAGGTGGATTTCAACTCAAAATTAAACAGAATTTTCTGACAATCAGAGTTATCTAGACATAGAATGGACTCCTTAAAAGATAATGAGTTTACAGTCCCTAGAAGTGAACATCCAGCTGCCAGAAGGCATTTAGGCAAATATTCTCAAAAGGAGACTGGGGCCTACAAAGACTTGGGCAAGAGGAGACTGGTTTTTACTTCTAAGCCTCAGATGAATATATATAATTCTAGGAGGAAATCAGTTTGAAACAATGAGTTCTTAGCTAAAAAGACAGAGCTACATTATGACCTATGCCCATACCACTTTTCCTATTTTTTTTTAGAAAAGGCAGTTTCCTGTAAATATATCTCCTACAGAGATAGCTGAAAAACCTTTGATTTTTGTATGTTTCTTCAGATTCCCCTAAAACAATTCATAGCTTAAAGATCCCTCTGGAGAACTTAGCCTTAAGGAAAAATATTTCAGGAGATCCCAAAATTTTGCAAGTGCAACTGTAGGTTGCTGCAACTGAGAAAATTTTCCTGTGAATAGAGGCATCCTCCTATATCCCAGAGGACAGAATGCTTGGCTATGAGCCAACCCTCATTCTCCTGCAGTAATGGGCTTGAGATATAGGGAGTGTGTTGCCCCAGATTTATCAGAAAATCCAGAACAAAAAGGGTCATTTACATTGTTGTTCGGGATACTCTTGGTGACTCTTAAAAGAGATTTGGAGGTGGGTGGAAGGTACAATGCCAAATACTCCTGAAAAAAGGGGTAATCTTTTTGTCATTCTCTTCCTTCCTTTTAACCCATGGTCCCTTGCCATAAATATGCAGGCAGAAGGTGGGATCCTTTTGTAAATAAAGCCAAACTTGAGTGAAAAGAGCAAAAGGCCACAGTCAGTTTCTTTCATCAAGGTCACTGCAGAAGGTGGAGGATTGCCATAGCAACACCCTGAGAAACCAAATATGGCAGTAGGGGGTATATGTAAAGCTACTTCCTGACCTCCACAATGGAGATTGGGAAGAAAGAAAATGGAAAATTCCTAAAGGACTAGGAGAGTTTCTCAGATAAAAGAGGTTGCCCTGGGTAGCAAGCTACAAACAAGACTCAGTGCTCACATCCTGGATATGGTGCTCACGTTGCACACAGAGTATCAGTACCTCTTACTATATACAGAGCATAACATTGCATTGCGTGGATGTGGATTTTTCCAAGGAAGAGAAGGTAACCCTCCAATTACCTCTTTTATATCTATAGGGATTCTAACAAGAGATATGGTAGTGACTAAGCCTGAAACACATTTTTTCTGCCTATAAGCAAGAGGTAAGAAAGGAAAAGGGCAATATAATTCCAAATATTCCCATCCACAATTCTCTTATGTTTCCCCAGCAGAAATAGGAATAGGTCATAAGTCAAATGAAACAAAACAAAACTATAGTTTCTTTTATTTGATCCTTCGTAGCAGAATCTGGGTTTTCAGAGATATTACCTAGTTCTTCAAAATCGTTAAGATGGAAGACTCTACACTTGACTTTATAAATCATTCTGTGGCTTAACTACACTATTTTATCTTGTTTACTAACAATCACTGGCTTACTATGACTATAAAAAATAATATAGAAAGGTTTGAAAATTAATCCAGAAATGAAGAATATACTCTTTTTATTAAAACAAACAAGTGCTATTTATTTATTTTTTTCTATTTTGTTCTGTTATTTTTTTCTTTTTAAAAATTATATTCAGCCAACATATACTACATCATAAGCTTTCGATGTAGTGTTCAATGATTCATTACACCAAGTGCTCATCGCAACCCATGCCCTTCTAATACCCATCACCCACATACCCCATTCCCCCCACCTTTCCACCTTGTGTAAACCTCAGTTTGTTTCCTGGAGTCCAGAGTCTCTTATGGTTTGTCTCCCTATCTGATTTCATCCCATTCAGTTTTCCCTCCTTTCCCTCAGGGAACTCCCTGCTATTCCTTATGTTCCACAAATGGGTGAAACCATATGATAATTGTCTTTCTCTGCTTGACTTATTTCACTTAGCATAATCCCCTCCAGTTCCATCCATGTCAATGCAAATGGTAGGTATTCATCCTTTCTGATGGCTGAGTAATATTCCATTGTATATATGGAACACATAATCTTTATCCATTCATCTGTTGAAAGACATCTCAACTCCTTCCACAGTTTGGCTATTGTGGACATTGCTGCTATAAACACTGGGGTGCAGGTGTCCCTTCCTGTCAGTACATCTGTATCTTTGGGGTAATTACCTAGTAGTGCAACTTCTGGGTTGTAGTATAGGTCTATTTTTAATGTCTCGAGGAACTCCATACTGTTTTTCAAAGTGGCTGTACCATCTTGCTTTCCCACCAACAGTGTAAGAGAGTTCCCCTTTCTCCATATCCTCGCCAACAATTGTTGTTTCCTGCCTTATTAATTTTAGCCATTCGGACTGGTGTAAGGTAGTATCTCATTGTGGTTTTGATTTGTATTTCCCTGATGGCTACTGATTATGGGCATTTTTTAATGTGTCTGTTGGCCATTTGTATGTCTTCTTTGGAAAAGTGTCTGTTCATGTCTTCTGCCCATTTATTGACTGGAATTTTTGGGTTTTGGTTGTTGAATTTGAGAAGTTCCTTATAGTTCCTGGATACCAGCCTTTTATCTGTAATATCACTTGCTAATATCTTCTCCCATTCCGTAGGTTGCCTCTTAGTTTTGTTGATTCTTTCCTTTGCTGTGCAGAAAATTTTTATCTTGATGAAATCCCAAGGGTCCATTTTTGCTTTTGTTTCCCTTGCCTTTAGAGTCATGTCTTGAAAGAAGTTGCTGTGGCTGAGGTGGAAGAGGTTATTGCCTGTGTTCTTCTCTAGGATTTTGATGGATTCCTGTCTCACATTGAGGTCTTTCATCCATTTTGAGTTTATCTTTGTGTATGGTGTAAGAGAATGGCCCAGTTTTATTCTTCTGTATGTGGATGTCCAATTTTCACAGCAGCACTTATTGAAGAGACTGTCTTTTTTCCATTGGATATTCTTTCCAGCTCTGTTCAAGATTAGTCGACTATAGAGGTGAGGGTTCATTTCTGGATTCTCTATTCTTTTCTGTTGATCTATGTGTCTGTTTTTGTGATCTTAATGATCACAACTTTGTAATATAGCTTGAAGTCAGGCATTATGATACCCCCAGCTTTGGTTTTCTTTTTCAACAATCCCCTGAAGATTTGGGATATTTTCTACTTCTGTGCAATTTTTAGGATTGTTTGTTCCAGCTCTGTGAAAAATGTCAATGGTATTTTGATTGGGATTTCATTGAAAGTGTAGATTGCTCTGGGCAGCATAGACGTTTTCAAAATGTTTATTCATCCAATCCATGAGCAAGGAATATTTTTCCATCTCTTCTTGTCTTCCTCCATTTCTTTCATAAGTGTTCTGTAGTTTCTAGAGTATAGGTCCTTTACCACTTTGGTTAGCTTTATTCATAGGTATTTATGGGTTTTGGTGCTACTGTAAATGGAACTTGTTCCTTAATTTCTTTCCTCAGTTACATTGTTATTGTATAGAAATACAACTGATTTCTGTGCATTGATTTTGTATCCTGCCACATTGCTGAATTGCTGTATGAGTCCTAGTAATTTGGGGGTGGAGGCTTTTGGGTTTTCTGCATAAAGTATCATGTGATCTGTGAAAAGAAAGAGTTTTATTTCTTCTTTGTCAATTTCAAGGCCTTTTATTTCTTTTTATTGTCTGATTGCTGAAGCTAGGACTTCTAGAACTATGTTGAACAAACGTGGTGAGAGTGGGCATCCGTATTGTGTTCCTGACCTTAGGGAAAACACTCTCAGTTCTTCCCCATTGAGAATTATATTCGCTCTGGGCTTTTGATAGATGACCTTTTTGATATTGAGGTATGGTCCCTCTATCCCTATATTTTGAAGAGCTTTCATAAGGAAAGGATGCTGTACTTTGTCAAATGCTTCTTCTGCATCCATTGAGAGGATCATATGGTTCCTGGCTTTTATTAATGTGATCCATCACATTGATTGATTTCCAAAGGTTGAACTACCCTTGCATCCCAGTAATAAATCCCACCTGGTCATGGTGGGTAATCAGTTTAATGAATCCTATTGGCTAGGATCTTGGTGAGTACTTTGGCATCTTCATCAGGGATATTGGTTTGTAATTTTCCTTTATGATGGGGTCTTCGTCTGGTTTGGGGATTAGGGTAATGCTGCCGTCATAGAACAAGTTTGGAAGTTTTCCTTCTATTTCCATTTTTTGAAACAGCTTCAGTAGAATAGGTATGATTTCTTCTTTAAATGCTTGGTAGAATTCCCTTGGGAAGCCATCTGGCACTGAACTCTTGTTTTTTGGGAGGTTTTTGATTATTCTTTCTATTTCCTTTCTGGCTATTGGTCTATTCAGATTGTCTATTTCTTCCTGTTTCAGTGCTGGTAGTTTATAAGTGTCCAGGAATGCATCCATTTCTTCCAGATTGTCTAGTTTGTTGGCATATGGCTCCCAGTGATAAGTTCTAATAATTGCCTCTATTTCCTTGGTATTGGTCATGATTTTCCCCTTACATTCATGATTTTATTAATTTGGGTCCTTTCTCTTTTCTTTTTGTTAAGTCTGGCCAGAGGTTTATCGATCTTATTAATTCTTTCAAAGAAAAAATTTCTAGTTCCATTGATCTCTTCTACTGTTTTTCTGGTTTCTAGCTCATGAATTTCTGCTCTAATCTTTATTATTTCTCTTCTCCTGCTTGGTATAAGCTTTATTTGCTGTTCTCTCTCCAGATCCTTTAAGTGTAAGGTTAGCTTGTGCATTTGGGATTTTTCTAATTTTTTGAGAGAGGCTTGGATGGTTAAGTACTTCCTTCTAGGACAACCTTTGCAGTATCCCATAGGTTCTGAACCCATGTGTTTTCATTTTCATTGGTTTGTGTGAACTGTTTAAGTTCCTCTTTAATTTTCATAGTAGCAATGTCCACAATAGCCAAACTGTGGAAGGTGCCTGAATGTCCTTCAACAGATGAATGGATAAAGAAGGCATGTTTCATATATACAATGGAATATATTACTCAGCCATCAGAAAAGATGAATAGCTACCACTTACATCGACATGGATGGAACTGTGGGGTATTATGCTAAGTGAAATAAGTCAATCAGAGAAAGACAATTATCATATGGTTTCACTCATATGTGGAACATAAGGAATAATGCAGAGGACAATAGGTGAAGGGAGAGAAAACTGAAGGGGAAGAAATAGAGGGGGAGACAAACCGTATGAGACTCTTGACTCTGGGAAATGAACTGTGGGTTGTGGAAAGGCAGATGGGTGGGGGGGCTGGGGTAACTCAGTGATGGGCAATAAAGAGGGCATGAATGGTGATGAACACTGGGTGTTATATATAACTAATGAATCATTGAACACTACATCAAAAACTGATGATGTGTTATATGTTGGCTAATTGAACATAATAAAAAAAAGAAGTGAGTAAAGGGAACAAAAAAGAAAGAGAAACCAAGAAACACTCTCTTAACTATGACTAGAGAGCAAACTAATGGTTACCAGAAGGAGGTGGGTGGGGGATGGTAAATAGGTGATGATGATCAAGGAATGCACTTGTTGTGATGAATACCAGGTGCTGTATGGAAGTGTTAAATCACTATATTGTACACCTGAAACTAATATTACACTGTATGTTAACTCATTAGAATTTATTTATTTATTTATTTAATTTATTTATAACAATAAGCATGAGAGGGAACACAAGTAGGGGGAGGGGCAGGAGGGGGCAAGAAGCAGATTCCTGATGCAGGGCTTGATCCCAGGACCCCAAGATCATGACCCGAGCCAAAGTCAGACACCCAATCTACTGAACCACCTAGGAACCCCTTAACTCACTGGAATTTAAATAAAAACTTTAAAATATAGTTAAAATGGTAAATTTTATATTATGTTTCTTACACCACAATTTTAAAAATTAAATAAATAATAATGGAGCAAATATATTTACTTTTTAAGACTGTGCGGTGTCAATAATCTGATACTTTTAAAACAACTTGCAGAATGTTTGGCTCATCCTAGTTGCTTAGCTGTTGTTAGTTCCTTCCATCTTTTTCTCTATTTTTTCTCCTCTGTCTTTTCCAAATATCTTGGTTCATGATTTAGGCTCTGCCAAATTTCCTTTTCAACAAGCTCTGTTCTCTTTCCTTGTTTCTTTATTTCCTCTCCTCCTTCTTATTTATTTAGTTATCATAGGAAACATCAAAGACTTCCAGGAACAATGTCTCAACTCTTTTGCCAAGTGGCAAAACTACACTTCTCTCTTTTAAATGCTATCACAAGCAAAGTCCAGATATGTCAATAAGTATTACTGGATCTATAGGGTTGATGCATACAAGTATGCAGATTGTTCACTACATAATGCTGTCTGCCTGAGAAGATACATTGGGTCAATGTGTCCTGGTATAGGCCTGAATTCAAGGGATGCCTATTTCTAATTCACAAAAAAGTTACCATAAGCCCCAGTACCAACACTGTGCATTCATAATTAAGATATTGTGGAGCCTTGAGGTCAGATTTGGGGTACTCAGTGCCCAAAGAATGAAGGCTAAAATCATAGATCCCCACATAAGGAGAAAAAAAGAAAACTTCATAGGCTCCAGTGATGATGGAATAGGACAGCTCTTGGATCTCAGATAGAAAGTAGCCTTTCTCAGAACTGCAAGCCATATCTAAGAGGGAGCATGGCTGTTGAGGGCGGCACAGAATTAGGGGGAAAGTGCTTACTTTAGGAAATGGAAAACCCATTAGGATCTATTATAGCAACTTGGATATTGACAACATCTGTAGGTTGGGGTTTCTCCAAGGTGAGAAAGAATCAAGACTGTTGTATCTAAAAACCTGTATCAAGTGAATCATCCAGACTTAGATCATCTTGGGTTCAAAAGTACATACAACAAGGATTCCCATCTGTCTGTGGTTTTCCTTTTCCTTTCTCCATTTTTCTTAGTTATTCAGTAAAGCTCTTTTCAAAATATACATGCCCACATCTGAGTCAATTTAGCTGGGCCAAGAATGGGATGCACAGCAAGAGTGGGATGGAGTTACAAAGATACAATGGTTGTCTTGATATTTTCCAATGAAAAAAACAGGTAGACACAGAAAGTTGGAGCAGTTAGGGATCTGAATATACCTTAAGACAAGTGTTTTTATTCTGAGATCCCTAGCCTCTGACAACGTATGCAAAATTGTGATTACATCTCACGTATACATTTTGAAAGTGGGGGTAGAAAGAAAGTCCATAGCTATCCCGATTTGAAACACAAAGAACCAGGCTTCCCAAGAACAGTAGAAGAGAAACCTTCCTAAAAATTCAGAGAACAGAATACTTGGATAAAGCACTGGATGAGTTTTCTGCCAATTAGGCTTTTAGATTGAGCTTTTCCACTAGGTTGTTGTATAAGTTCCACTGGGCCCCTGGTTATATATCTGCAAAATAAGGAAATTGGATTACATGATGTCCAAAGGGCTTTAAAGCTCTAAATATCTGTATTTGAAAGAATTAATTGCCCTGATTTGCCATGCCACTGGGATGACTCACTAAATCCAAATTATGTAAATAAGTTGTGGTAAGACATTATTCACAGTTTTCTCAATAGTGTAATTTATAGTTTGCTTTATTCCCCATCATCCACTAAAGCCCCATGAAGAAGAAGTGGGTGGGAGGATTGGCTCTTTCAACTCAGCTTGAGTCTGCATGGAGTGAGTTGGTGGGTTCACATAAAACTGGCTAGCGATGGTTTCAATTTTTTTCTCCTGAGCTAACTGGTTGAGACATTTAGTGTGGCATAGACAGACAATGAGGCTCCACTCAGTTTATTCTTCCTCTTCCGGAAGGATTTTCAGTTCTTTTGAGTTTTCAGAGATGGTGATAACTTAAAGCCTTTATCAGTGCTCAAGATAATTACTTGAGAAGGCGTTGTATGACTAAGATAGGGCCAGTTTAAAGGGTAACAGAGAAAATGAAAGTAACTTCATTCTGAGCTTGTTCCTTTTTAAAATATTCTTTTAATTAAAATATAATTAATATAGTTTGATATTACTTTCATGTCACAATATAATGATTCAACATTTCTCTATGTCAGTCAGTGCTCATCACAATAAGTGTACACTTAATACTCTTATCTATTTCACCCATCCTCCCCACCTCCCCCCGGCAAACACCAGTTGTTCCCTATATTTAAGAATCAGTTTTCTCATTTACCTTTTCTTCTTGTTCATTTGTTTTGTTTCTTAAATTGCACATGTGAGTGAAATAATATAGTATTTGTCCTTGTCAGAATTATTGTACAGACTATTATAACCTCTAGGCCCATCCACCTTGCTGCAAGTGGCAAGATTTCATTTTTAATGGTGGTGTAGTATTCCATTGTATGTGTTTATGTGCATACACACATACCACCACTTTTTTTGTTTTTATTTAAATTTCAGTTAGTTAACATACAGTGTAATATTAGTTTCAGATCTATAATATGGTGACTCAACACATTGATATAGCACCTGGTGCTCAACATGTAAATGTGCTCCTTAATTCCCATCATATATTTCACCCATCCCCACCTCCCCTCCACAAACCATCAGTTTGTTCTCTATAGTTAAGAGTCTATTTCTTGGTTTAGCTCTCTTTTTTCCCCTTTGTTTTTTGTTTGGTTTCTTAAATTCCATATGTGAAATTATATAGAATTTGTCTTTCTCTGAATTTTTTCCCTTAGCATAATGCTCTCTAGCTCCATCTATTTCTTGGTAAATGGCAAATTTTCATTTTTTTAATGGCTGAGTGATATTCCATTGTGTACATATAATCTCATTTCCTCTTTAACAATTCATCAGTTGATGAACACTTGGGCTGTTTTTGTAATTTGCTTATTAGAGAAAATGCTGCTATAAACTTTGGGGTGCATGTATTCCCTTGGATTAGTAGTTTTGTATTCTTTAGGTAAATACCTAGGAGGGCAACTGCTGGATGGTAGGGTACTCTTATTTTTAACTTTGTGAGGAACTTCCATACTGTTTCCACAGTGGCTGCACCAGTTTACATTCCCACAAACAGTGCAAGAGGATTCACCTTTCTCCACATCTTTGCCAAAGGCTGTTGTTTCTTGTGTTGAATTTAGCCATTCTGACAGGTGTGAGGGGATATCTTGCTGTAGTTTTTATTTGCATTTCCCTGATGATCAGTGACATTAAGCATCTTTTCACATGTCTGTTGGCCATCTGTACGTCTTCTTTGGAAAAACATCTATTCATGTCTTCAGCACATTTTTAATTGGATTATTAACTTTGGGGGGAGTTAGGCTTTATAATTTCTTTGTGTATCTTGGATATGAACCCTTTATATCATATGTTATTTGCAAATATCTTCTTCTATTCTGTAGGTTGGGTTTTAGTTTTGTTGATTCTTCCCTTTGCCTGTGCAGAAGTTTTTTATTTTTGTGAAATCCCCATAGTTTATTTTTGCTTTTGTTTACCTTGCCTCAGGAGACATATCTAGAAAGAATCTGCTGTGGCTGAGGTCAAAGAGATTGCTATTTGTGTACTGTAGGATTTTTTTTTACCACTGTCTTTTTAAAACAAATTTAATTTAATTTAATTAACATATACTGTATTATCAGTTTCAGAGGTAGAATTTAGTGATTCATCATTTGCATACAATACCCATGCTCATAACTTCAAGTGCCTTCTTAATGCCCATCACCCAATTATCCTATCTCCCCACCCATCTCCCCTCCAGCAACCCTTAGTTTTTTTCTTATAGTTAAGAGTCTCTTATGATTTGCTTCCCTCTATGTTTTTGTCTTATTTTATTTTTCCTTCCCTTCCCCTATGTTCATCTGTTTTGTTTCTTAAATTCCACGTATGAGTGAAATCTCATGGTATTTGTCTTTCTCTGATTGACCTATTTTGCTTAGCATAATACCCTCTAGTTCCATCCTCATCATTGCAAATGGAAACATTTCATTCTTTTTGATGGTGGAGTAATATTCCATATATAGATCTATCTATCTATCTATCTATCTATCTATCTATCTATCTATCTATCATCTATCTATCTATCATCTATCTATCTATCTATCTATCATCTATCTATCTATTGCCTATCTATCTATATCACATATATGGTTCCAGAACTCACATTTAGGTCTCTTACCCATTTTGAATTTATTTTTGTGTATGATGTAAGAAAGTGGTCCAGTTTCATTATTTTGTACATTGCTCTCCAATTTTCCCAACACCATTTGTTGAAGAGACTATCTTTTTTCCACTGAATATTCCTTCCTTCTTTGTCAAATATTAACTGACCACAATGTTGTGTGTTCATTTCTGGGTTTCTTATTCTGTTCCACTGATCTATGGGTTCCTTTTTGTACCAGTGCCAAACTATTTTGATTACTACAGTTTTGTAATATAATTTGAAAACTGGAATTGTGATGCCTCCAGCTTTGCTTTTCTTTTTCAGGGTTGCTTTGGCTATTCAGGGCTTTTTATCATTCCCTTAAAATTTTATGATTGTTTGTTCTAGTTCTGAAAAATGTTGTTGATATTTTGACAGGGATTTCACTAAATGTGTGCTTTGGAGTGTATAGACATTTTAACAATATTTGTTCTTCTAGTCCATGAGCATGCAGTGTCTTTCCATTTGTTTGTGTCATCTTCAATTTATTTTATCAGTGTTTTATAGTTTTCAGGGTATAGGTATTTGACATCTTTGGTTAGGTTTATTCCTAGGTGTCTTACTGTTTTTGGTGCATTTGTAAATGGGATTGATTCCTTAATCTCTCATGCTGTTATATTTTTAGTGCAATAGATTTCTGTATGCTGATTTTGTATCCTGTGTATTTACTGAATTCATGTATCAGTTCTAGCACTTTTTTGGTGGTGTCTTTTAGGTTTTCTATAAAGAATATCATGTAGTCTGCAAATAGTGAAATTTTGACTTCTTCCTTACCATTTGGGATGTCTTTTATTTCTTTTCCTTGTCTTATTGTTGTGGCTAGTACTTCCAGTACTGTGTTAAATAACTGTGGTGAGACTGGTCATGCCTGTCATGTTCCTGACTGTAGAAGAAAAGCTCTCAATTTTTGCCCATTGAGGATGACACTACCTGTGTGTTTTTCATAAATGATCTTTATTATTTTGAAGTATATTCCCTCCAAACCTACTTTATTGAAGGTTTTTATCATGAATGGATGTTGTTAGCTGTCAAGCAATTTTTCTGTGTTTATTGATGTGATCATATGGTTCTTAGTCTTTCCCTTATTGATGTGATGTATCACATTGATTGATTTGTGAATACTGAACCACCCTTGCAACCTGTGAATAAATAACAGTATCTTGGTGAAGGATTTTTTAAAACATATTGTTGGATTTGGTTTGCAAGTATTTCATTGAGAATTTTTGCATCAATGTTCATTAGGGATATTGGCCTGCAGTTCTTTTTTAATGGTGTCTTTATCTGGTTTTGTTCTGAAGGTAATGCTGGCCTCATAGAATGAATTTGGAAGTTTTACTTCCTCTTCTGTTTTTTTGGAATAGTTTGAGAAGAATATACATTAACTCTTCCTTAAATGTTTGGTTGAAGTCTCCTGTGAAGCCATTTGGCCCTGGACTTTTGCTTGTTGGGAGGATTTGTATGTGTGTGTGTGTGTGTGTGTTTTATTACTGGTTGAATTTCTTCATGGGTTATTCTTCTGTTTCAGTTTTCTATTTCTTCCAGTTTCAGTTTTGGTTTCTTCCACATTGTTCAATTTCTTGGCATACAGTTTTCCATAATATTCTCTTATAATTGTATTTCTGCTGTATTCCTTGTTATTTCTCCTTCCTTACTCATGATTTTATTTAATTTGGTCCTTTCTCTTTTCTTTTTGACGTTTGGCTAGGGGATTATGAATTTTATTAATTTTGTCACTGAACAAGTTCCTGGTTTCATTGATCTGTTTTTTTTAAGTTTCTATATAATTTATTTCTCATCTGATTTTTTTTAAATTTCCCTTCTTCTGCTGGCTTAAGGCTTTGTTGCTCTTTTTCCTAGCTTCTTTAGGTGTAAGGTTTTTATTGTTTATTTGAGCTTGCATTGCTATATACTTCCTTCTTATGACCACTTTTGTTGCATTCCCAAGTTTTTGGACTGTTGTGTTTCATTTTCATTTGTTCCATGTATTTTTTTTATTTAAATTCAATTAACATGTAATGCATTATTTGTTTCAGTGGTACAGGTCTGTGATTCATCACTCTTATATTATGCCCAGTGTTCATTACAACACATACCCTGCCCAATGTCCATCACCCAGTTACCCCATCCATCCACCCTCCTCCCCTCCAACAACCTTCAGTTTGTTTCCTATGATCAAGAGTCTCTTATGGTTTGTCTCCCTCTCTGGTTTTGTCTTGGTTCATTTTTTCCCTCTCTTCCTCCATGTTTCTTCAATCAGTGTTTCTTCATGTCTCTTCCGCCTTGTTTCTTAAATTCCACTTATCACCAAGATCATGACAATCGTATTTCTCTGATTGACTTACTTCCCTTAGCACAATACCCTCTAATTCCATCCATGTCATTGCAAATGTTAAGATTTCATTTTTTATGGCTGAATAATATTCCATTATATATATCTTCTTTATCCATTCATCTGTTGATGGACATCTGGGCTCTTTCCATAATTTGCCTGTTGTGGACATTTCTGCTATGAACATTGGGGTGCAGGTGCCCCTTCAGATCACTACATCTGTGTCTTTGGAATAAATACCTAGTAGTGCAATTGCTGGGTCATAGGGTAGCTCTATTTTCAACTTTTCGAGGAACCTCCATACTGTTTTCCAGAGTGGCTGCACCAGCTTGCATTCTCACCAACAGTGTAGGAGGGTTCCCCTTTCTCTGCATCCTTACCAACATCTGTTTTTTTCTGATGTTATTTTTATCCATTCTGATTGGTGTGAGGTGGTATCTCATTGTGGTTTTGATTTTTATTTCCCTGATGCCAAGTGATGCCAAGTGATGCTGAGCACTTTTTCATGCGGCTCTTGGCCTTTTGTATGTCTTCTTTGGAGAAATGTACGTTCATGTCTTCTGCCCATTTCTTGATTGGGTTATTTGGTTTTTTTGGGGTGTTGAGTTTTGAGTTGTTGAGATGTTGAGTTTGATAAGTTCTTTATAGATTTTGGATACTAGCTCTTAACTGATATGTCATTTGCAAATATCTTCTCCCCTTCTGTTTGTTGTCTTTTGGTTTTGTTAACTCTTAACTATTTCCTTTACCGTGCAAAAGCTTTTTATCTTGATGAAGTCCCAAGATTTCATTTTTGCTTTTGTCTCCCTTGCCTTTGGGGACATGTCTTGCAATAATTTGCTGCAGCCAAGGTTGAAGAGGTTGTTACATGTGTTCCCCTCTAGGATTTTGATGGAATCCTGTCTCACGGTGAGGTCTTTCATCCATTTTGAGTATTTTTGTGTATGGTGTAAGGAAAGCTTCATTCTTCTGCATGTCGCTGTCCAATTTCCCCAACATCATTTGTTGAAGAGACTATCTTTTTTCCATTGGATATTCGTTCCTGCTTTCTGAAGATTAGTTGACCAAGACTTGAGGGTCCATTTCTGGGGTCTCTATTCTTTTCCATTGATCTATGTTTCTGTTTTTGTACTATTACCATACTATCTTGATTACAGCTTTGTAATAGAGCTTGAATTGTGATACCACCAGTTTTGGTTTTCTTTTTCATCATTCCTCTGACTATTGGGTGTATTTTCTGCTTCCATAAAAATTTTAGGATTATTTGTTCCAGTTCTGTGAAAAAAAATTGATGGTATTTTGATAGGGATTGCATTGTATGTGTAGATTGCTCTAGGTAGCATAGACATTTTAACACTATTTGTTCTTCCAACCCATGGGCATGGAATGTTTTTCTATTCTTTTGTGTCTTCCTCAATTTCTTTAATGAGTATTTTATAGTTTTGTGAATACAGATCCTTTGCGTCTTTGGTTAGGTTTATTCCTAGGTATCTTATGGTATTGGGTGCAATTGTAAATGGGATTGACTCCTTAATTTCTCTTTCCTCTGTCTCATTGTTGGTGTGTAGAAATGCAACTGATTTCTGTGCATTGATTGTATAGCCTGCCACTTTACTGAATTCTTGTATGAGTTCTAGCAATTTTGGGGTGGAGTCTTTTGGGTTTTCCACGTAGAGTATCATGTTATCTGCAAAAAGTAAGAGGTTGACTTCTTTGCTGATTCAGATGCTTTTTATTTTTTATTTTTTTGCCTGATTTAGAGGCTAGGACTTCTAGTAGTATGTTGAACAGCAGAGGTGATAGTGGACATCACTGTCGTGTTCCTGACCTTAGGGGAAAAGCTGTCAGTTTTTCCCCATTGAGTGTTATTTTTTGTGGGTTTTTCATAGATGGCTTTTATGATATTGAGATATGTACTCTCTATCCCTACACTGTGAAGAATTTTAATCAAGAAAGAATGCTGTATTTTGTCAAATGCTTTTCTGCATCAACTGAGTGGATAATATAGTTCTTGTCCTTTCTTTTATTTATGAAGTGTATCACACTGATTTTTGGATGTTGAACTAACCTTGCATCCCAGGAATAAATCCCACCTGGTCATGGTGAATAACCCTTTTAATATACTTTTAGATCCTAGTGGGTAGTATTTTGATGAGAATTTTTGAATCCATGGTCATCAGGGATATTGGTCTGTAATTCTTTTTGGTGGGGTCTTTGTCTGGTTTGGGGATCAAGGTAATGCAGGCCTCATCGAGAGAGTTTGGATGTTTTCCTTCCATTTTGATTTTTCGAAACAGCTTCAGAAGCATAGGTATTAATTCTTCTTTAAATGTTTGGTAAAATTCCCCTGGGAAGCTATCCAGCCCTGGGCTCCTGTTTGTTGGGATATTTTTGGTCACTGCTTCAATTTCTTTGCTGGTTATGGGTCTGTTCAGGTTTTCTACTTCTTCCTGTTTCAGTTTTGGTAGTTTATATGTTCTAGGGTTCTAGGAATGTATCTGTTTTTTTTCCAGATTGCCTAATTTGTTGGCATATAGTTGCTCAGAATATGTTCTTATACTTTTTTAATTTCTTTGGTGTTGGTTGTGATATCTCCTCTTTCACTCATGATTTTATTTATTTGGGTCCATTTTTTAAAATTTTTTCTTTGATTTCCTTGTTAATACATTCATCACTTAGCAGAATGTTGTTCAACCTCAGGGTATTTGTGTTCTTTCCAGATTTTTTTCTTGTGGGTTCACTTCTAGTTTTAAAGAGTTGCAGTCAGGGAATTTGTCTGGTAGAATTTCCATCTTTTTGTACTTGTTGAGGCCTGTTTCATTCTCTAGAACAGAGAGAACAAACATGAGAATATCCCATGTGCCCTTGAAAAGAATGTGTATTATGATGCTTTATGATAGAACATTCTGAATATCCCTGTTATAACCACCTGGTCCAGTGTGTCATTCAAAGCCATTGTTTCCTTGTTTATTTTCTGTTTATATGACCTGTCCATTGATATAAGTGGAGTGATAAAGTCCCCTACTATTTTATTGTACTATTATAAATTATTTCCTTTATCCTTGTTACGGTTTTATATATTTGAGTCTTCCCATGTTAGGTGCATAATTATTTACAACTATTAGATATTCTTATGGCATTGTCCCCTTTATTATGATATAGTGCCCTTCTTTGTCTCTGTTACAGTCTTTGGTTTAAAGTCTAGTTTGTCTGGTATTAGTCTTGTCACTCTCGTTTTCTTTTGCCATTCATCTGTGTGATAAGTGCTTCTTCATCCCCTCTCCTTCAATCTGCAGGTGACTTTAGATCTAAAATATATGCAGCATATGTGTGGGTCATATTTTTTTCATCCTTTTTTGACACCCTGTGATTTTTATTGGATCATTTAGTCTATATACATTCAAAGTTATTATTGATAGATATGTATTTAGTGCCATCTTATTACTTGTTTTGTCTGATCCTTTCTTGTCCTTGTCACTTCAGTTCTCTCTTTTGCACTCAAAGAGTCCCCATTAATATTTCTCATAAGGCTGGTTTAATGGTTTACTCCTTTTGGTTTTGTTGGTCTAGGAAACTATTTATCTGTCCTCCTTTAAGAATAATAGCCTTGCTAGAAAGAGTATTCTTGGTTGAATATTTATCCCATTTATCCCTTTGAATATATCATGCCACTTCACTCTGGCTTGCAAAGTTTCTTTTGAGAAATCGCCAACCAGATCTATGGGATTTCCCTTGTCATGTAGGGAGTTCTTTTGTGTTGCTTCTTTTAAGATTTTTTTTGACCGTATCTTTCAAATTTAATTACAATATATTTTGGTGTGTGCTTGCTTTTGTTGATTTTGATGGGAGTTCTCTGTGCCTCTTGAATCTGGATGTCTGTTTCCTTCCCCAGCTTAGGAAATTTTTCAGCTAGTATTTCTTCAAATAAATTTTCTGCCCCCCCTTCTCTCTCTTCCTCTTCTGGGACTCCTATAATGTGAATGTTATTATTACATTTGATGGAGTCACTGAGTTCCCTACATCTATGCTCATGTTGCATAATTCTTCCTTTTCTCTTTTGTTTGACTTCTTAATTTTCCATTATTTTGTCTTCTAGGTCACTAATCCATTCCTCTTCTACTTCCAGCTTGCTGTTCATTGCATCAAGGCTGTTTCTAATCTCATTTATTGCATTCTTCATCTCTAATTGATTCTTTTTTAACTCTTTTATCTCTGTGTGTCTCACTGATCCCTTCCTTTCTTTTCTCAGCCAAGTGATTATCCTTATGATTGTTACTTTGAATTCTCCATTGTGTATGTCTGGCCCTGGCTTTATCTTTGATGTCTGGCCCTGGCTTTATCTTTTTCCTTCATTTAGAATAAATTCTTCTGTCTTTGCATTTCATCTATTTTTTGTTTGTTTGTTTGCCTTTTTGTCTCTGTTAGAAAAGCCAGTTATGTGTTATGCTCTTGAATGCAATAGACTTATGAAAAAGAGGTCATGTACTGCCCAGGGCCTGGTGCTTCAGTGATGCCTCTTGTGCGTACTATGTGTGATCTGCTGTTGAGTTTTAGTTGCTTTATTTTTCATGTCAGTCATCTGCAGAGGCTCTCCCTGTCTGTTGTGGGAAGTGTTTTGTCCTTGTCCTGAATGAAGTGAGTTTTAAGAAGGTGTGCTTTGGTCTGCTCATGAAATGAGACCTGATACCAACTCCACCAGAACTGAGGCCCTGCAGAACTCTCTTGTCAGGAGACATGGTGTGGGCATGTTTTTGTGCTGGTCTTCATTGGGGAGGGGCCTGCCTTGCTGGGACTGGACAACCTTGACCAAGAAGGGCAGTCCCAACAAAACACAGGGTAGTCAGTCTTGGTGTAAGCAAGTCAGACAGCCAGTGTATGCTCTGGGCCACTTACCTCAGGTGGCTCTGTGTTTATGCTGAGGGGTGAGGGAAGGAAATGATCCTGGCCAGGTCCTTTGTTCCTGGAGAGGTGTCTCTGTGAACACTGCCTCTCGGGGACACTCTCTGAGAAGAGCAAATAATCTCCCTACTGTGTGATCCCAGGTGCTCTTCAGATTGCTATTTCCATGCTGTTTGCCCTCTAGAATTTTGCCTCCCTTCTCTCCAGGAGCAGTGCAGTGCCCTCTTGGCTCTTTCATAGCTAAAATCAATGACATTTAAAACTCCACACTTTAAGCCCATTTGTTACAAAGACTCATAAAATTAACCCCTCTTATTTTCCAAGCCTAAGGTTTTGCAGAAATGGTCTCCTTGTGTGTTTCCCTGTGTGCTCCTTTCTCTCCTGCCCTTCTCCACAGCCATGGCTACCTACCCTCTGCAGCACACAAGATGCATTTCTCCTCTAAAACATGTCTCCACACTTCTTATTTTCTTTGATGTGGTTTCTTCTCTCCCTTTATTTGTCAAGTTTGTTCCATCTGTCTTCAAGTCTATTTCTGGGGTATTTAGGATGATTTCATAATTATCCACCTGTTTTTGTGGGAGAAGATGAGCATAGCATCCTTCTACTCCATTGCCATTTTCCTCTTTCCTGTTCGACATATTCTTTTTGGATCCATTTATAGATGGACATGTAGGTTGCTGCCATTTTGTGGACATTGTCACTAACGCTGCAGTGAACATAGAAGTGAATATATCTTATCAAATTAGTGTTTTCTTTGTCTTTGAATAAATTCCCTGTAGTGGAATTAATGGATCATATGAGAATTCTATTTCTTATTTTCTTAAGGAACTACCATACTGTTTTCCACAATTTCTACAATAATTTGCATTCCCATGAAGAGTGCACAAGGGTTCCTTTTTTCCACATACTCACCAACACATGCTCTTTTTTCTTTTAGCCATTTTAACAAGGTGTAAGTTCTCATTGTGGTTTTATTTTTTTTTTAATTTAGATTCAATTATCCAACATGTAGTTCATTATTGGATTCAGATGCAATGTTCAATAATTCATCAGTTGCATATAACACCCAGTGTTAACCACATCATGTGCCCACCTTTATGCCGAGCACCCAATCACCCCAGCCCCTACCCACCTCCCCTACATCAAACCTCAGTTTGTTTCCCACAGTCAAGAGACTCACATGGTCTGTCTCCCTCTCTGATGACTTCCCATTCAGTTTTCCCTCCTTTCCCCTATGATCCTCTGCACGGTATCTTATATCCCACATATGAGTGAAACAGTATAATTGTCTTTCTTTGATTGACTTATTTCTCTCAGTGTAATACCCTCCAGTTCCAATCACATCAATGTAAATGCAGGGAATAATCCCAGTCTTTTGCTACTGGTTGAGACCTGATTTGTGACACAGTATGTGATCCATTCTGGAGAATATTCCAGGTGCACTGAAGAAGAATGTATATTTTGTTGCTTTAGGGTAGAATTTTCTGTATGTATTTGTGAAGTCCATCTGTTACACTGTGTCATTCAAAGACTTTGTTTCTTTATTGCTCTTCTGCTTGATGATCTGTCCATTGCTGTAAGTGGGGTGTTGAAGTTCCCTACTATTATTTATTATTATCAATGTGCTTCTTTAATTTTGTTATTAATTGGTTTATATAACTGTTTGCTCCCATGTTAGGAGCATAAATATTTACAATTCTTAGATGTCCTTGTTGCATAGAAACTCTAAGTATGATACAGTGTCCCTCTTCATCCCTTACTACAGTCTTTAGTTTAAAATCTAATTTCTCTGATATGAGGATTTCTACCCCAGGTTTCTTTTGATGTCCGTTAGCATAATAAATGATAGCCACTTTGGAAAACAGTGTGGAGGTCCCTCAAGAAGTTCAAAATAGAGCTACCCTATGACCCAGCAATTGCACTACTGGGTATTTACCCCAAAGATACAGATAGTGAAGAGAAAGGCCATATGCACCCTAATGTTCATAGCAGCATTGTCCACAATAGCCAAACTGTGGAAGGAGCAGAGATGCCCATCAACAGATAAATGGATAAAGAAGATATGGTCCATATATACAATGGAATATTACTCAACCATCAGAAAGAATGATCACCCAACATTTGCATCAACATGGATGGGACTGGAGGAGATTATGCTAAGTGAAATAAGTCAAGCAGAGAAGGACAATTATCATATGGTTTAACTCATTTGTGGAACATAAGGAATAGGAGGGAGGTCCCTAGGAGAAGGAAGGGGAAAATGAAGGGGGGAGGTAAACAAATGGGGAAATGAACTATGAGAGACTATGGACTCTGGGAAACAATCTGGGGGTTTTAGAGGGGAGGGGAGGGGGGGATGGGTTAGCTCAGTGATGAGTATTAAGGAGTGCATGTATTGCATGGAGCAGTGGGTGTTATACGCAAACAATGAATCATGGAATACTATATCAAAAACTAATGATGTACTGTATAGTCACTAAGATATCATAATAAATTTAAAAAATGATTCTCCACCCCCTCGCTTTCAATTTGGAGGTGACTTTAGATTGAAAATGAGTCTCTTGAGACAGCATATGAATGGGTCTTGCCTTTTTATCCAATCTGATACCCTGTGTCTTTTGATTAGAGCATTTACTGCATTTACATTCAGAGTAGCTATTGAAAAATATGAATTTAGTGCCATTGTATTACCTGTACTGTCCCTGTTTCTGTAGATTGTCTATGTTTCGTTCTGGTATATGTTACCTTGGGCTCTCTCTCTGGTTTAGTGAACACAGATTCTTTTAGTTTCTTTTTGTCCTGGAAACTCTTTATCTCTTCTTCCACTCTGAATGACAGCCTTGCTTGATAAAGTATTCTTGGCTGCATGTTTTTCTCATTTAGTACCCTGAATATATCATACCAGCACTTTCTGGCTTGCCATGTCTCTATAGATAGGTCTGCTACCACTCTAATTTTCCCATCCCTGTAGGTTATGGAGTTCTTGTCTCGAGCTGCTTTCAGGATTTTCTCTTTATCTCTGAAATTTGCAAGCTTCACTAGTATATGTTGGGGTGTGATCTATTTTTATTGATTTTTGAGGGGCTTTCTCTCTACCTCCTGGACTTGAATGCCTGCTTCCTTCCCCAGTTTAGGAAGGTTCTCAGGTATGATTTGCTCAAATATACTTTCTCTCCCTCTCTCTCTCTCTCTCTCTCTCTCTTTCTCTTCCCCTGGGACCCCAATAATTCTAATATTTTTTCACTTCATGATATTACTGATTTCTTATAGCCACCCCTCATAGTTCATTAGTTGTTTTTCTCTCTTTTCCTCAGCTTCCTCCCTTTCCATCACCATGCTTTATATATATCACTGACTCTCTCTTCTGCATCATTTACCCTAGCTGTTAGAGCATCAAGTTTACACAGTATCTCAGTTAAGGCATTTTTAATTTCAGCCTGATTAGAATTTACTTCTACATTAAGGGATTCTCTAGTGTCTTTTATGCTTTTTTCAAACCCAGCTAGTAACTTTATAATCCTTATCATGAATTCCAGCTCTGACACTTTACTGATATCCATATTGATTAGATCTGTGGCAGAGCATATTACCTCTGGTTCTTTCTTTTGTTGTGAAATGCTTCTTCTAGTCATTTTGCCCAGGGAAAGATGGATGAATGAGAGAACAAAATAAAAAATATCAACCACAACCCAAAAGAAATACACACTAGACAAATCTGAAGAGGTCAGAAACCAAAAAAGAAAGTAAAAAGAAAAAAAAAAGGGAGAAAGGAAGAGAATATAATCTCCCAATTGAACAAAACAGGGTGATCCACTTGGTCCTAGGTGTATTTTGGTCTGTTTCTTAAAAAAACTAAATCCCAAAATTTTAAAAAAAGCAAAACTTGGGGCACCTGGGTGGCACAGCGGTTAGGCGTCTGCCTTCGGCTCAGGGCATGATCCCGCGTTATGGGATCGAGCCCCACATCAGGCTCCTCTGCTATGAGCCTGCTTCTTCTTCTCCCACTCCCCGCTTGTGTTCCCTCTCTCGCTGGCTGTCTCTGTCTCTGTCAAATAAATAAATAAAATCTTTAAAAAAAAAAAAGCAAAACTTGTGTGTGTGTGTGTATACACAAAAATAAAATGGAATACAGTGAAAGGAAGCCCAAAAATGAAGAATATATTGATAAAATTTAAATGTAATAATGAAAATTAAAATGAAGACTTAAAAACATACAGTTGATAAAATAAGAAACTAGTTGAAAAGGGGGAAAAAACAAAAAGAAAAGGAAAATTTTAAACTGAAAGATAAAAGTATCATGAGAAGAAACCTCAAATCTATATACTATTTTCCCATAGGCCTGGAGTTTTGCAATTCTGTGTACCCAGTAAACTCGGTATACACCTGGTGTTCCAGCTGGTTTTTTGGGGGAAGGGATTGTTGCACTGATTCTCAGGTGTCTGCCTGGGCGAAGTTGAACCACTCTTTGCCAAGCATCTGGGGTCAGTGTAAGATGCTTTGGGTTGCTCTATGAGGTTTTTGTTCCCTGAATGCTTTTTGTGCTGCTTTAGATGAATGTAAAAATGGCGGCTCCCTGATCTCCAGCCCCAGAGCTGAAGGATTGCGGCCCCATCTTTTCAGTAAACCCTCAGGGATAAGCAGTCTTCACTTGTATGTGTGTGACAAACTGCAGATTCCTTCAGTGCACACCCATGCCAATCTTCCCAGGGGAGAGAGGAGGGTCACTGGGGGCTTGCTGCTTGCAGGACCCCCACACAGAGAGTGGTTGCCCCATAGTGCAAACTGAGATGAGAGCCCACTCCTGGGCTCACTGACCATAGCTGGTTTCCCTGTTCCAATGCTTGGGAACTCTGCTGCCTTAGGCGCCCCCATTCTTTCTTTGACCCTGGGGATCCTGAGACTACACTGTCCCACCTAGGAGTCTGCTCCCCTTCACCACCTAGCACCTTTCAGGCAGAGATGTCTCTCAATAGAGTAGACTTCTAAAAGTTCCAATTTTGTGCTCTGGGGCTATATCACTTTCTGGTAGCTGGTTTATAGAGGCTCTTCTCCCCATCATTTATCTTCTAATATATCCTCTCAGATTCATTTCTCTGCACCTTTTACCTTACAAAAAGTGGTCACTTTTCTATTTGCAGAATTCCAGAAACTCTTTCCTTACCTCTTAGGTTGAATTCATAGGTGCTCAGAATGATTTGTTAGATATCTAGCTAAATTCAAGGCACCAGCTGAAACAAGGTCCCCTACTCTTCTGCCATCTTGCCTCCCTCTCTCATTGTGGTTTTAATTTGAATTTCCTGATGACTAATGATATTGAGCATCTTTTCATGTGTCTGTTGGCCATGTGTATGTCTTCTTTGGAAAAAATGTCTATTCATGGCATTTGCCCATTTTAATCAGATTATTTGTTTTTTATTGTTGAATCGTATTTTTTTCTTTATTTTAGATATTAACTCCTTATTGGATATCTCATTTGCAAATATCTTCTCCCATTTTGTAGGCCACTTTTTTTTTGCTTTGTTGATGGTTTCCTTTACTGTCCAAAAGATTTTTATTTTGCTGTACTCTCAATATTTTGATTTTATTTTTGTTTCTCTTTTCATAGGACACCTATCTAGAAATGTGTTGCTATCCTCAATGTCAAAGAAATTACTGCCTAGGTTTTCTTATAGGATTTTAAGTTTTCAGGTCTCACATTTAGGTCTTTAATCCATTTTGAGTTTATTTTTGTGTATAGTGTGAAAACGTGATCAAGTTTCATTTTTTATAGGCAGCTGTCCAGTTTTCATGGCACCATTTTTTAAAAAGACAGTCTTTTTCTCATTGTATATGTCCTTGATATCAAAATCAAACAAAGACACTACAAAAATGAAAACTATAGGCCGGTATCTCTGATGAACATAATTGCAAAAATCCTCAACAAAATATTTGCAAATTGAATCCAATAATACATTTTAAAAAACATTAATCATGATCAAGTGAGATTTATTCAAAAGATGCAATGGTAGTTCAATATTCACAAATTAATCATCTGCATGATACATCATATTAACTACAGAAAGGACAAAAAACATGTGATTATCTCATTAGATGCAGAAAAAGTATTTGACAAATTTCAACATTTATTCTGATATAAGCTCTCAACAAAGGTTTAGAAGGAACATACCTCTGAGAGACTACGGACTATGAGAAAAAAACTGAGGGCTTCAGAGGGGAGGAGGGTGGGGGAATGGGATAGACTGGTGATGAGTAGTAAGGAGGGCACGTATTGCATGGTGCACTGGGTGTTATACGCAACTAATGAATCATCGAACTTTCTATCAGAAACTAGGGATGTACTGTAGGGTGACTAACATAATATAATAAAAAAACATTAAAATTAAAAAAATTTAAAAAAAGAAGGAACATACCTTAATACAATAAAGACCATATATAAAAACCCTACAGGTAGCATCTACTCAAATGGGAAAAATTGAGACATTTTCTTCTATGATCAGTATCAAGGATGTCCACTCTTACCACTTTTATTCAACATAGGACTGGAAGTCCTAGCTTCAACAACCTGATGGGAAAAAGAAAGAAAAACATTCAAATTGGTAAAGAAGGAGTGAAACTTTCATTATTTGCAGATGGCATGATACTGTATAGAAAAAATTCTAAAGACTCTACCGGAAAACTACTAAAGCTGATAAATTAATTCAGAAAAGTAACAGGATGGGAAATTAATATACAGAAATCTGTTGCTTTTCCATACATCAATAATTAAGTAGCAGAAAAAATTAAAATGATCCCATTTACAATTATACCAAAAATAATAAATACTTTGGAAAAAAACTTAAGCAAGGATGACCGGTACTGCAAAAATCATAAAACACTGATGAAGTAAACTGAAGATGACACAAACAAATGGAAAGTTATTTCATGTTCATGGATTGGAAGAACAAATATTGTGAAAATGTCCATACTACCCAAAGCAATTTACAGATTCAGTGCAATCCTTATGAAAATATCACTGATATATTTTGTAGAACTAGAACAAATAATCCTAGAATTTATATGGAACAACAAAAGAACTTGAACAATTAAAGCAATCTTGAGAAAAAAGAACAAAGCTCAAGGTATCACAATCCCAGATTTCAAGATACCAGAAATCTATAATAATCAAAACAGTATGTTACTGGCAAAAAAAAATAGACACACAGATCAATGGAACAGAATAGAGAGCCCAGAAATAACCCCACAATTAAATGGTCAGCTTCCTGGCAAAGAGTCAGTGTGACATAACAATAAGTAATACAGTCTTTGCACAGGTCACCCTCTTACTTACCTCACATTTCTGAGGACAAAAGCAAAGGCCTATATAGTTAGGTCATGTGCTATACTTTCCTTCACTTTTTCATCAAACTGTAATAGCACCCTCCTACCACCACTGTCATTAGCCATCCTGTGATTGGAGATTTTAGAGTGAGAGGAAAGATGGAGGCTGCTCTCTATTTCTAAAGGAGAGAATCTAGGCTTTTACTCACTCATAATTCAGAATTTCTTCATCCCACCCAACCTATTTCATATTCAAAATCTTTGTATACACAGTTGTGATTGCCCAAGTATTCAGGAAAGTGTTGTGGCTTTTACCAGAACTGGTGGGCCTTTGCGGAATCTCAGACTCTTGGAGATAGAAAGGGATTAGAATTCTTTTAATTGCATTTCTCATTTGGCCAGCCCTTTATTTTCCTTGGTATTCTCTGTACTGAGAATAGGGAAGGGCTTTATTTTAAGGAGTGTGTAGGTTCAACTGAAAAAATATGTTACCACTGTGTGTGTATACACCTCCTCCTAGCAAATCCTTTATCCCTTTCTCTTAATCTTTCTCTTTGTCTTTATCTCTATCTCTCCTCCCCCTCTGAGTGACTTCTTCATCCACCCTGTCAGTTTCCATTGCTCTGACATGCCTGGAGATAAGAGTCAATAACACTAATATTTCTGTGCTCTTCAAACACTTAACTCAATCTTATAGTTGTTCTGAAAATTAGGCTTACAATGCATATGTATCATAATTCTACAAATATTTATTAAATACCTGCTATATTCCAAGAGATGATCCCAGTGCTGAGACAGAGAAAATAATAATAACCATAACACTCATATCATTTACTATGTGCCACACGATTTTTGACTGCATGTGTTATCTCACTTCTTTTTGTTTTTACATTATGAGACAGTTGTCACTCTCATTCCATTTGATAGATGAGGAAACTGAGAACCAGAAATGTTAAGTAACTTTTTCAAGGTTATACACTTGTAAGTAATGAAGCCAAGAAGTCAGGATTCAAATCAAAGAGTCCAGGACCAGATTATGCACTCTTAAAAAAAAGATTTTATTTATTTGTGGGGGAGAGAGAGAGAGGGAGAGAGAGAGAGAGAAGGCACAAGCAGGGGGAATGGCAGGCAGAAAGAGAAGCAGGCTCCCCACTGAGCAAGGAGCCCAATGTTGGGCTTGATCCCAGAACCCTGGGATCATGACCTGAGGTGAAGACAGCTGCTTAACTGACTGAGCCACCCAGGCACCACCAGATAATGTACTCTTTACAACTTTTGTATCCTGTCCTCATGGAGGTTATTCTTTATTTGTGGAGACACAGTAAACACATAGATAAATAAAAATATAAATTTTGTGAGAGAGTACAGGTCTAAACAAAATAAATAGGGTAAGGTGGAAAAGAATGACAAAAGGTGTGTTTTATTTTTAAAGGATGCTAGTGAAAGGCCTCTCTGAATAACATTTCAGCAGAAACCTGCAATGAGGCAAGGGAGAATGTTAGGTATTTTAAATAGAGTATTTTAGTAGAAAGCACAAAGGTCCTAAGATAGGAATGAGCAGAGAGGATGCTAAGATTATTATAAAGGCCTGTATGAGTTGGATGTGATAAATGGGATGTGGATCCTAAGAGATCGTATCCAAGGGGTAAGCACTGACCACATAATGAAAGGCCTTGCCAAATATGATCAATAGTTGAGTTTTTATTCTATAAAAACTATACTAGTGGCATTAGTTCCTTTGAATGATGGAAAGATATGATCCAATTTGTGTTTTATAAAAGATCACTTTGGCTTCTGTAATAACAGACTGTAGGAAGGTAACAATGAAAGCAGAGAAACCAGAAAAAAGGCTACTAATGCAATTGTCCAGAAAAGAGATGACACTTTGGCTTATGATAATGGGGGGGATTAGAAGTGGTAGATTCAGGATATATTTTGAAGGGTAAAGCTGACAGGTCTTGCTGATAGATTGAATGTGGAGAAGAAGGAATTAGTTGGTTAGCTCGCAGAGATTATTAAAATTTTCATAACTGTGACTTTTAAAAAATATTTATTTTAGAGAAAGAGAGAGATCGTGAATGGGGGAGGAAAAAAGGAAGAGAATCTTCAAGCAGACTCCTCACTGAGCACAGAGCCTGAACTAGATTCCACGACCCATGATATCATGACCTGAGCTGAAACCAAGAGTCTGATGTTTAACTGACTGAGCCACCCAGGCACCCCATAACTGCAACTTTTAATTGTCTGAGTTTGCTTTTCCTTTTCCTCTCTTTCTCTCTGTCTCTCTGTTTTATTGCAGAAACAAAATTTTTTAAAATCATAAATACCATCTTATTCTTCATACCATAATAGGATGGCAATTCAAAATTGTTAAATCAAATAAGGCATGCATTCTTCAATTCATTCATGGTATGTTTTAGTTCTAGTTCTAAGGTGCTTAGGCCTTTAAGAGTAGCAATTCAGAGATCCAGCCATAATATTTCCTACTTCTCAAACTGATATCTCTTTGTCATCCATTTTAGCTTCCTAGAATCCTTGAATCTCAGGTTTGGAGGGAAATTTAGAAGTCATTTAGACCAACTCTCTAATCGGGGGAATCTTAACATGTCCTGTTAAGACATTCAGATCCCTCTGGATGCTTTTCAGAATAATATTTTAAAATGTATAAAATGGGGCTCCTGGATGGCTCAGTTGGTTAAGCATCTGCCTTCAGCTCAGGCCCTGATCTCAGGGTCCTGGGATCAAGCCCTGCGTCAGACTCCTTGATCATCAGGGAGTCTGCTTCTCCTCCCTCTGCCTGTGCCCCCAGCTTATGCTCTCTCTCTCTCTCCCTGAAAAAAATTTTAAAAATCTTAGTAAAAAAAATGTATAAAATAAAACACATAGGGTCATAAAGAGAATCAATTGTATTGAAATGCAAAAATAATGTGACATAGTAATATGAGGTTTTTTTTATTAACAGAATAAGAAATGAGGTCTGTTGTCAAGTCCAATAACTACTATAATTTCAAAGTAGAGATGAACACTCACAATATTTCAAAATGTCTGCAAGAAATGTAATAAGGAGGGCACGTATTGCATGGTGCACTGGGTGTTATACGCAACTAATGAATCATCGAACTTTGCATCAAAGACCAGGAATGGTGAATAACACAATATAATAAAAACATTATTATGAAAAAAAGGAAATGTAATATTATTTAAAATTATCTGTGATTTATATTAGAGACAAAGTTTTAAGTACTAGTAATACTATTGCAATTTGTTGTCTACATTCATAATTGCAGGGAATGGTAAATTATAATCAGAGGTTACTACAAATAAAGATATATTCCTTCCATCAGAATTCATGGATTCCCCGAATCCTATCAAAAGACACCAGGTTGAGAACCCTTGTATCTGATATATGAGTTATATCTGTAATATCTCTCTGCTTGAAAAAAACTCAAGCTGTTTTTTCCTTGAATTCCTTCAGTGATGGCGAAGTCATTATCTAATGAGTAGTCAATCTCCCATCATTCTGTCATCAAAGAGCTCAGTTAGGTCATTCTTTCAGGGAGCTGTAATCTACCTTCCCATAGCTTTCTATCATCAGCCCATGTTCTCTCTAGGGCTTCAGAACTAATTCAGCTTTCTCTTCCAAAGGACAAACTTCTAGCTCCTAGAAGAGAGTGTTTCTGTTTTTCCACTTGTCTTTTTTCTATTCTAAATAGCTACAGTTCTTTCATTTTTTTTTAAGTTAGGTTATGGATTTGGGAACTTCGTCCCTTTTGGGTTACCTTTGAATGTGCCTTTAGTTGTGCACCTCTCCAGAATTAGAAAACTCCAAATAGGACAAGAAAAGTGAAGTGAGAAACTATTATTGTCCCTCATATTATCAACACTATTTTTATGAACGCAACTAAAATTCATCTTTTGGGGGATAGAGAGAGCCACAGTTCACCATTTTTTCAAAAAAGAAAAAACCCACAAGTAATCAACCATAGTCATTCAAGCAACAAATTCAGGTTCTCCTTGTTCTGGATTTTCATAGAATCATTGCCCTTTTTGCCAGCCATCTATTCCCACAGACAAATGATTGAAAAGGTATTAACAGATGCATATAAACAGTGATTCCATCATGTTACAGCTTCTACCACACATTCATTTGAGGAAACCTTGAGTAAGTTATTTTTGTGGCAGAATAATTGGACTTCACCAATGACCAACAAACCAGATCTTGTTTATATGGTTATGTGATTTTGGAACAGGAGTCAAAAACCTATTGATTAGAAATAATAAATGAATTTAGTCAAGTTAACAGATACAAAATGAGTATACAAAAATCTGTTGCATTTCTATACACTAATAATAAACTATCAGAAAGTGAAATTAAGAAACAATTCTATCAAATTACAAATCTTACCAAATTACAATTACAATTGCATCAAAACTAATAGGATACCTAGGAATAAATTTAACCAAGTTGGTGAAAGATGTGTACTCTGAAAACTATAACACATGGGCGAAAGAAATTGGAAATGACAGAAACAAATGGAAAGATATACTGTGCTCATGAACTGGAAGAATGAATATTGTTAAAATGTCCATACTACCCAAAACAAGCAGTAGATTCATTGCAAACCCTATCAAAGTACTAATGACATTTTTCATAAAACTAGATCAAATAATCTTAAAATTTGTATGGAACCCACAAAAGATCTCAAATAGCCAAAGCAATCTTAAAAAAGAAAAACAATTATATTGATGGCACTGAGTAATATATGGAATTGTTGAATCACTAATTGCATACCTGAAACTAATATAACACTGTATGTTAACTACACTGGAATTAAAATAAACTTTAAAAAAATGAAAGAAAAAAAGAAAGAAAGAAAGAAAGAAAGAAAGAAGAAAGAAAAAGAAAGAAAGAAAGAAAGAAAGAAAGAAAGAAAGAAAGAAAGAAGAAAGAAAAGAAAGAGAATAAGGCTGAAGGTATCACATTTCCTGATTTCAAGCTATACTACAAAGCTATAGTAATCAGAACACTACAGTATTGTAAGAAAAACAGACACATAGGCCAATAGAACAGAATAGAGAGCCCAGAAATGAACCCACACTTATAAGGTCAATTAATCTTTGACAGAAAAGGGTAACAACATACAATGGGGAAAAGACAGTCTCTTCAATAAATGGTAATGGGCAAAAAGGACAATTGGGAAAAAGAATAAAACGGCCACTTTCAGACTCTGGGAAACAAACTGAGGGCTACAGAAAGGAGGGGGTTGGGGGGATGGGTAACCAGGTGATGGGCATTAAGGAGCACATTGGGATGAGCACTGGGTGTTATACACAACTAATGAATTGTTGAACACTACAACAAAAACTTATGATGTACTATATGCTGGTTATCTAAACATAATAATAAAAAAAGAATACTTAAAATAAAATTCTAAAAAGAAAACCCGGGCCACATTCTTAAACTATATATAGAAAAAAACACTAAAATTTGATTAAAAACTTAAATATAAGACCAGAAGCCATAAAACTCTTAGAAGAAAACATAGACAGTAATCTTTTGGACATTGGTCTGAGGAATATATATTTTTGGGGATCTCTCTCTTAGACAAGGGCAACAAAAGCAAAAATAAATAAATGGGGCTGCATCAACCAAGAAAGCTTCTGCACAATAAAGGAAACCATCAACAAAATGAAAAGACAACCTATTGAATGGCATATATTTGCAAATGATATAACCAATAAAAGGTTAATAAGCAAAATATATGAAGAAATCACACAACTCAATTTCAAGCAAAAAAGAATAATGATAAACCACAACAAAACAAAGCAAAGCAATCCAATTAAATGACAGAGGACCTGAATGTACATTTCTTTGAAGAAGACATTCAGGTGGTCAACAGACACATGAAAAGATGCTCAATATCACCAATAATTAAGGAAATGCAAATCAAAACCACAGTGGGATATTACCTCACACATGTCAGAATGGTAAGAATTAAAAAGACAAATAACAAGTGCTTGTGAGAATGTGAGAAAAAGAAACCCTTATGCACTTATGCACTGTTGGAGAGAATGCAAAATATTGCAGCCATTACTGAGAACACTATGGAAGTTCCTCCCAAAATTAAATATAGAACTACCATATGATCCAGCAATTCCACTTCTGGATATTTATCTGAAATCACTAAGCCACGATATGGAAGCAACCTAAGGATCCTTTGATAAATGAATAAACAAAGATGTGTCATACATACAATGGAATATTACTTAGTCATTAAAAAGAAATCTTGTAATTTGTGACAATATAAATGGATCTGGAGAATATTATGCTACATGATGTAAGTCAGAGAAAGACAAATACCATATGACTTCATTTTACATGTGGAATCTAACAAAACAAAATAAATGAACAAACAAGACAAAATAAAAACAGTTTTATGGATACAGGGAACAATCTGGTGGTTGCCAGAGGCAAAAAATTCCAGTTCTAAAGTAAATTAGACATGGGGATATAATGTACAGCATAGGTAATATAGTTAATAATATATAACAAATTTGTATGTTGACAGGTGGTAGCTAGATTTATCATGGTGATCACATTGTAATGTATATAAAGGTTGAATCACTATGCTGTAAATCTGAAACTAACATAAGATTTATTTCAACTATACTTTAATAAAAAAAGAACCTACTGAAGGGATAGCTGGGTGGCTCAGTTCGTTAAGCATCCGACTCTTGGTTTCTGCTCAGGTCCTGATCTCAGGGTTGTGAGATTGAGCTCCTAGTTGGGTTCCACACTCAGGAGGAGTCTGCTTGTGGATACTCTCTCCCCCTTTGTCCCTTCCCCCTGTTGTGCATGTGCTCTCTCTCTCAAATAAATAATAAATCCTTTTTTTAAAGGAGCCTATTGACAATTGAATAGTTTCAATGGTATGTGGCTATTTCCCCCTTTTCTCTATCCCTTATATGTCTAGCTGCCACCTCCTTAACCTAAAAAACCTGCTACTATGAATCATAGACACCCTCCTGCCAATGTGTCTTGAGAAAAGTGACAGTGACACTTTTCCACCACCTCCAACAGGGCCCATTCTCTTAAAGTCTGTAATAAGGATAGTTAACATCTACTGAGCTTTTACCACATTTTGGGTACTGTGTTAGGCATTTTATATATGTCATCTCATTTAATTCTCACAACAATTTTGTAAAGTAGCTACTATTCATTATTCATTATTTCATTTTGCAGATGAAGAAACTGAGGCACAGAGAGGTTAAGTAACTTCCTCAAGGTCACACAACCAATAAATGGTTGAGGTGGTTAGATCTTTTTTCTAGAAACCGTATTCTTACCATTACCTGTCTTCATGTCTCCTTCCCTTCTCCCCCACACCGTCCTTCCTTTACTATCTAGAACAGTAGTAGTCACATGGAAAATTGAGTAAAATACAAATTCCCATTTTGGACTTCCAAAGAGTCTAGTTATCTGTAACAGAGCATTGAAATATGCACTTTTACTAAGCTTTCAGGCAATTCTGATGCACTGGTAAGAGGTCATCCTTTGAGAAACATTGTCTTAGGTTAAACACAACTGTTGTCTGCCTATCTGAACTGAGACTTCTTTGCAGGTGACCTTTCATATTAATCCAAAAGATATCTGTCACACCCTTAAGGGGGCTCAAGCTAGGTTTGAGGAAGCCTGGCAATTATCCCATGCTCCCAGGACTCCTCTATCTCTACATGCCATAGAGCAGTTACATACACCATGTGAAGAGAAAGAAGTTGAAGTTGAAGTTTGAGATACAGAAAAATGAATTGGAATGCCTTTTCTTTTACTCTTTCTCCAGAGTGTTCTTCCTCCTTTTGTGGGAGAGGGAGTGGTTAAGTGGAGGGCATTCTAGAATAGATTTTACTTGCTCTGGTGTCAACTGAAATAAAAGCCTTTACAAAAAGCATAGGACTTTTTTCCTCCTTTGGTTTCCCCAAAGCGACATTTTTTAAGTGTTTACTATATGATAGGCATATTTTTAATCACTTTGTGCATATTAACCATAATTACCCTTTAATCCTCACAAAATCCTAGGGTAAGTGCAATTATTCACCCTTTTTCAAATAGGAAATGGGGATACAGAAGTTTAAGGAGCTTTCCTATGATACATAGATATGTAATTTCAGAACTAGGCTTTGAACTCAGGTTGTCCATATTCAAAGCCTAGGCTTTTTGTTCCTATACAAAACATTCTCCTTTGTTTAGCTTATTCAATGACAGAAGTTAGAAGATAATTTAGAGATGAGCTAATTTAGCAGGTTTCAAGGTGTTTATTTCCTGATGGAAGTCTTTCTTCAAATGAATGCTTCTACAGATAAATCCAAAACTGCTATGGTTCCAAGGCCTATCACTGTAACTGCCATAACCCAGGAGGGAGCTCAGCATTAACATCACTTGAAAACCACCAGCATAGAACTTTCACTCATTTGGTAGATGAGTAAACTGAAGTTCAGAGAGGGGGGGATATCTTGCCCAAAGTCACATAGCTAATTGTTGGCAGAGCTGGTATTGGAACCTGGGCCTCCTGAATTTCAATTTAGTGCTCTTCCTAATGTATTACACAGCTTCTTTGAGTCAAGAATCCTTCTTTCCATGTTTAGTATCTCTTAGCTTCTGGATTACAAGGCAGGAAATGGCTGAGAAACCAACAAGAACTGCAGTTGTGTATGTTGATTTTGGCTTTTGATTTGCAAACAGGCTCTAGAATAACCAAGCAAATTAACTTGGAGACAGATGCCCAAAATATAAACAGTAAAATAGGCTTAGTTTTGTGACTAACAATTAAAGACTGTATCCATTTTCTGTGAACTGGTGCTGGAGGGTCCCTTAATAGTATGATGTGGTGAATGGAAAAAGAAGAATCTGGCTTGGGCAGGAAGAAGAACTTCATATTATTAATGTACATGAAGTAAGATTTTTGGAACATGCCCTTCTCAGTTCATTTCCCAAATAGTGAGTACCCATGACCAAGGCAGTATGCTAGGTGCTGGGTAGTCAGGGGAGATTACAGCCTGTACTAATCTTCTATCACTGCCATTACAAATCAGCACAAACTCAGTGGTTTAAAAAATGCAAATTTATTACCTTACAGTTTTGTAGGTTGGAATTTTGATATGGGAAACATTTGATGAAGGTCAAAGTGTTGGCAGGGCTTTCTTCCTTTTGGGGACCCTTAAGGGAGACTTTATTTCCTTACCTTTTCCAGCTTCTAGAGACTGCATACCTTTGCTCATTGTTCCCTTTCTCTATTTTCAAAGCCAGCAACAGCAAGCCAAGTTCTCCTACATTAACATTTCTGTAGTTCTTTGCAGGTGGAAAAGGCTCTTTGCTCTTAAGGACCCATGTGAATACATTGGACCCACATGGATGATCCGTGTTGAACACCCCATCTCAAAGTGCTTAACTTAATCACACAAAGTCTTTTTGCCATGTAAAGTAACATATCCACAGGTTCCTGGGATTAGGGCAAAGATATCTCGGGGGGGGGAACATTACTGTGTTTCACACAGCACTTCAGGTGTTCATTCTCCAGTGTAGAAAATAGACCTGTACATACATAATTTAAGATAATATGCTGTATTCCAAAATGAGCTATTAATATCCATTTGTGGAGGGAAAAGCCTTAAGGCAAGGATTACAAATGAGATTGAATTTTAACCAGGTTTTCACATATGAGGAGGCATTCAAAAGAGGAGGTTATGAATAATAAACAGGAAAGGGGGCTTGGACCTGAATTGTGGAGGGTGTGCTAAGGAGACATTGAAGGTTTTTGAGTAGAAGAGACATGGTCAAAGTCAGGTTCCTGCAAGATCATTTTGGAAGTAGTAAGAAATCTAGATTCGACTGGAGAGCAGGAGATAAGTTAGGAGGCAATAACAATGATCCAGATAAAATTGATGAAGGCCTAGGACAGAATGATGAAACTTAGAAGTTGATTGGATGGGGGAAGCTAGAAAAAAAAAGATAAAAGACACACAGTTGTCTGGACCGAGTTATTAGAAGCATGATAATGCTATTATCCAAGATTAAGAACTCATGAGTAGGAATCTGTTTTGAAGGAATATAATGAGATTGGTTTGGGGTACATTGTGTTGAAGGCACCCATTGGCTTGTTTTCAATAACAGAGACTTTCACTTCCTCCTTATTTTCCCTGGATGAATCACAGAAAGACCACAAATTTTTGCCAACTCATTCTTAATGAAAACAGAATCCCTTCCCTATTTGATATTAGTCAGCCTTGCAGTTAAAACAAGGCAAGTATTATTTTTTGCTATTTTACAGAAGAACAAAACAGATTCAGAGAGATTAAGTGGCTTTTATATCTTCAAAACCAGGACTAAAACCCAATTTTTTTCACTCCACTTCTAACTTAACCTTTCTGTGTTTCAGTTTCCTCATTTGTAATATATGACTGAACATAGTATCTATCTTATAGAGCTTTTGTGAGGATTACATGAAATAATACATGTTAAAAGCTTAAGACAGGGCCCATCACAATGTAAGTACTCGATAAAAGCTATGTATCATCATATCATCATCATCACCATCACCATTATGATTATTATTATTACATCAAGCTACACAAAAAATATTTTGCCATTTTGGTGAATTAGATGAAGAGGTCAGCAAACTCTGGCCTGTGGGCCAAACCTGGCCCACAGCCTGGTTTTGCAAATAAAGTTTATTTTGAACATCATCACACCCATTTATTTACATATGGTCTGTGGTTGATTTTGTGCTACCGTGGTAGAGTTGAATACTTGCAAAAGAGTCTGTATAGCCCTCAAAGGGTTAGAGACTAATTAAGCAAGTACAATTTTGTGATTCCTTTTTTAAAAAGTTTTTACTTAAATTCCAGTTAGTTAACATACAGTGTAATATTAGTTTCGGGTGTAGAATTTAGTGATTCAACACTTAAAACACTCACTGCTCATCACAAGAGGTGCATTCCTTAATCCCTATCACTCATTTAACCCATCTCCCCAATCACCTCCCCTCTGGTAATCATCAGTTTTTCTCTATAGTTAAGAGTCTATTTCTTGGATTGCTTCTCTCTCTTTTTCCCCCAATACTTGTTTGTTTTGTTTCTTAAATTCTACATATGAGTGAATTAAGAATTAAGAACTCTTTCCTGAGAGTTCAGTAAATTATTTCTGAAGCCCCATCTACTTTGGTCCCATCTTCTGGAAACATAAAACATGGTACTTAAAACATTTAAAGTAGAGATCCTGACTCCTTGTTGACTGGGGTGGATTCTGCATGGACTTTTGCAGCACTGTTTTGTACACAAGTGGTGTATGACCAGGTGCGCATTAGTGATTTGAGGGACAAATAAGGAAGGCCCCTTATATATACTCCACAGAATTCTGTGTGTGCCAAGGATAAAATAAGCCTGTTTCCAACAGGACACATTAGGCATACTGGAAGGAAACCAGCAGGAGGGAGGAGAAATCTGTTTAAAGTAAGATTGAGATTTAGAAAGAAGTAAGGCTCCAAATAGCCAAAGTAATGTTGAAAAAGAAAACTGAAGGCATCACAATGTGGAGGCATGACAATCCCAGATGTCAAGCTGTATATAGAGCTGTAATCATGGGGTTTCTTGGTGCCTCAGTCCATTAAACATCTCTCTTCAGCTCAGGTCATGATCCTGAAGTCCCAGGATCCAACCCGCATCAGGCTTCCTGCTCAGTGGGGAGCCTGCTTCTCCCTCTGCCCCTCCCCCCACTTGTGCTGGCTTTCTCTCTCTGTCACTCTCTGTCAATCTCTCTCTCTCTCGTATAAATAAACAAAAAATCTTTAAAAAAAAAAGCTGTATTCATCAAGACAGTATGGTATTGGCACAGAAAAAGACACAGATTAATGGAACAGAATAAGGAACCCAGAAATGGACCCTCAGTTCTATGGTCAACTAATCTTTGACAAAGTAGAAAAGAATACCCAATGGAAAAAAGACAGTCTCTTCAACAAATTGTGTTGGAGAAATTGGACAGCCACATGCAGAAGAATGAAGCCGAATCATTTCCTTTCACCATACACAAAGACTCAAAATGGATGAAAGACTTAAATGTGAGACAGGAATCCATGAAAATCCTAGAGGAGAACACAGGCAGCAATCTCTGTGATCTCGGCCACATAAACTTCTTGCTAGACACGCCTCCAAAAGCAAGGGGAACAAAGACAAAAATGAACTATTGGGATTTCATCAGGATAAAAACTTCTGCACAGCAAAGGACACAGTCACCAAAACCAAAAGACTACCAACGGAATGGGAGAAGATGTTTGCAAATGTCTTATCAGCTAAAGGGTTAGTATCCAAGATCTATTAGGAATTTATCAAACTCAAACTCCAAAACCCAAAACTTCCAGTCAAGAAATGGGCAGAAGACATGAACAGACATTTCTCCAAAGAAGACATACAAATGACCAATAGACACATGAAAAAATGCTCAACATCACTTAGCATCAAGGAAATACAAATCAAACCCACAATGAGATACTATGGCACATCAGTCAGAATGCCTAAAATTAACAACCCAGGAAACAACAGATGCTGTTGAGGATGCAGAGAAAGGGGAACCCTCTTACAATGTTGGTGGGAATGCAAACTAGTATAGCTACTGTGGAAAACAGTATGGAGTTTCCTTCAAAAATATAAAAATAGAGCTATTCTAAGACCCAGAAATTACACTACTAGGTATTTATCCAAAGGATACAAACATAGTGATTTGAAGGGGCACATGCAACCCAATGTTTATAACAGCAATGTGCACAATAGCCAAACTATGGAAGAGCCCAGATGTCCATTGACTGATGAATGGATAAAGAAGATTGGTATACATATACAGTGGAATACTACTCAGCCATGAAAAATAATGAAATCTTGTTATTTACAGATGTGGATGGAACTAGAGGGTATTATGCTAAGCAACATAAATCAGTCAGAGAAAGACAAATACCATATGATTTCACTCATATGTGGAATTTAAGAAACAAAAAAGATGAGCATAAGGGAAGGGAAGGAAAAAAATAAAAGAAGACAAAATCAGAGGGGAAGACAAACCTCTTATGGTCTCTTATGACTCTTTTTTTAAAGATTTTATTTATTTATTTGACAGAGACAGAGACAGCCAGTGAGAGAGGGAACACAAGCAGGGGGAGTGGGAGAGGAAGAAGCAGGCTCATAGCAGAGGAGCCTGATGTGGATCTCGATCCCATGCCAGGATCATGCCCTGAGCCGAAGGCAGACACTTAACTGCTGTGCCACCCAGGCACCCCAAGAGACTCTTAACTATAAGAAAGAAACTTAGGGTTGCTGGAGGGTAGGTGGTGGGGGTATGGGGTAACTGGGTGATGGGCATTAAGGAGGGCACTTGAAGTAATGAATACTGTGTATTGTATGCCACTGATGCATCACGAAATTCTACCTCTGAAACTAATAATACAATATATGTTAATAAAAAATAAACAAAATAAAAGAAAAAAAGGAAAAGAAAAGAAAGAAGTAAGGCTTCTGGAGAGGGTACACTGGTCAGGAATGCTGATGTAGGCTCTGAAAGCATAGACAGCTGATTTCTTTGCAAACTGTGACATGGACAACAGGCTAATGGTGGCTGTAATTACTGGGCACATACAGTCTCGGGAACATGACAGGTGCTACCTAATTTAATTCTCACATTTAACCCCTTGTTACAGATGAAAAATATGAAGTTTAGTAATGATGAGTAACTTGACCAAAGTTGCAGAGCTGTGTGATGTTTGACCCAGGCTAACATAGGCAGAAGTTATGATGTAGTATATGGTGGCTAACTGCATATAATAAAAAAACAAAGACTATTGAAAAAATATAATTTAAAAACAGCATGGAGTTATAAATAGCTTGCTGTTTGGCATAGCCTGTTAATCTGCTACCACTTCTATATTTTCTCTAACAGCTCTTTAATTAGCACTCACTTTTGATACTACTACTCCTAAAATGTTTACTTTGGAAGTTACAAATTACTGTCTAATTACACTGGCTACTTTGTTTTACATGAAGTGAAAATAAAATCCCATCCATGCTACAAAAATGGATGAAAGAATGAATAAATAAGATTTATACCCCTTTCACCCATTTTTCCCACCCTGCACCTCCCAACCTCTGGCAACCACCCTGAATGTGCCTATAAAATTTTTTGAATTTACGTATGTAACTTGTATCATATTTTCTTTGGAAATTATTGATTTACACAACAAATATGCATATAAGGAAAATTTGTATAGCATCATAATTTGATGATCTGTTCTGTGCTTATGTCACTCAGGTTTCAAGATTGTCCTATGCCCAGACATGATTTCTATATATTTGATTAAAGAGATGGAGTGCTAATGTTTCCCATTCAGCTGTCTTGGACAAATTCTACTTTGTTTGGTGGCTCTAAGAATCACTTAGAATTTATTCTGGTCCAATCTCAAAGGTTGAAAAGGAGTTAACTAAACCTACACCTCTGAATGTAGGGGAGAACTTATCATCTCTGGGGACAATTTGTTACTTAGATTGACCCTGTCTCCTTCTTGTATCTTGTGATCTTAGTTCTATCCCCTAAACGTGCATACAACATATCCCTCTTTCATTTGACTGCCCAAATGGTTATCAAAAACTACTATTATTATGGGCATTAAGGAGGGCACATATTGCATGGTGCACCGGGTGTTATATGCAAATAAGGAATCACGGAACATTGCATCAAAAACTGGGGATGTACTGTATGGTGACTAATATAACAAAATAAAAATTATATTTTTTTCCTACTAAGTCTTTTCCTACTAAGTCTTTAGTACTAAGTCTTTTTTCCTACTAAGTCTTTTCTTTTCCAGCCTAAATGGTTTTTGTTCTTGTAGCTTTTCCTCATGATATGATTTCCAGCACCTTCATCACTCTATTTTTCCCCTCTGAACATTCTGCAAAATATTATTGAAACTGTTAAATTATGAGACCTAAAATTTTATTAAGTAAAATTATCCTTTTCCTTACTTTGGATGTTATAATTCTTTTAACGCATGCCAACATTGACAAATTAGCTTTCTGGACAACTATATCATTCCTCTTCTGGCATAGTGAACTAAAATCCTTAAGTTTTGTTGATACCTACATGTCTCACTGTTGGTTGTCCTCATCCATTTTATAATCCTGTGGTTGTTTTCTCTGTATCCAAGTATAGAAATGGTAGCACGCCTCTCTGTGATACTCCATTTTGTGAGTTTAGATCTATCATTTCAGCGTGTTAAGAATTCTTTTTGGATCCTGCTTGTCATATCATGCAGTTTTAATCTTTCCTGTCTTAAAACCATTTACAGATCTGGTTAGCCCCTGGTGCTGTCTCTTTGTCTCTAGGGTCAGCTGGATGTCTCTACTCCCAGAGACTCTCCTTTGATGCTTCTTACTTTCCCTCACTCCTAGGAGTCCTGGCTAGTGATGTCCATGCTCTGTATGTTATTGTGAGGATTGCACACACCATGCTGCAGAATCCTATTTATTTGATGTTGGGCGTCATCAAATCCTTAAAATGTTTCTCCTATCTATCTCACCCTCACTCTCATTTTCCATCCTATAGTCCTGTGATAACCACAATTTTCCTCTCTTTTCCACCTCAGCAGGTCTTGGGCCTCCATGAGCTCTGCTTTTCTACACCATGGTCAGTTGGCTTTGGGGAACCTGCCCTGGCAGTTGTAGAGTCTCTCCAGCAGCTGACGATAACACCAGCTCTTATGATCATGTACTAAGCCACAGGCCCTTTTTAAAACCTGGATTTATAAGATGTAATTGACATATAACATTGTGCAAATTTAAGGTGTACAAGGTGATAACTTTATATATGTATATATTGCAAAATGATTATCAAAGTAAGGTTATTTAACATATCCATCAACTGACATAATAACCATGGGTTTTTTTGTTTTGTGAGAACATTTTTTTAATAAAAATTTTTTGTTATGTTATGTTAGTCACCATACAGTACATCCTTAGTTTTTGATGTAGTGCTCCATGATTCATTATTTGCGTATAACACCCAGTGCTCCCAGGGTGAGTCAAGGACCTGAAGTTCAAAATTTAAAGGAAGAGTTGGAGGTAATTATATTAATAAAAATAAGTGATACCTATTTCTCAAACCATTGTGCTAAGTACTTTATATACTTTATCTTATTTAGTCCTTACAGAAATTCTGTATTATGAATGGTATTATCTCCATTTTACAGACATAGCATCCAATTTTACAGACATAGCATCCAAAACTCCCAGAAGTGAAGTTATTTCCTCAGAGTTGTATGGGCAGTGGGAGGCTAAGCTGGAATTTCATTCTCACTGCGATAAGATCCAAAGCCCTTGCTCTTTGCATTGTACAACAATGCCTCCCGGGGAGCGGCAAGGGTAGACATAGGAAAATAAGGCATCCAAAGAAAAGAAAGCAGCCCTTTGGAATTGCTTCAAGTGAATGTTGAACAGATTTCTCAGAATTTCAATATTGGAAACTCATTCAAAGTAACATTCCTCCTATCTGGAGTGGAATGTATAAGCTTAGAGAAGTGAAAAAGTATCATTTGATGGGAACTCATGATGTTCTCTTGAAGAATTGGGAACTGGGCTATGGGCGCAGGAGGGCGGTTAAAAAGGTCATAAGAAGTCCAGAGGGAGGATGCTGTGCTATCTCTAATGAGAGCTGGGACACATTTGCTCCTAACTCTCAAGCCTACACTAACCTCACTGTGAAATTTATTTATTTTTTCTGGTTCTGTAAGCCCTTTACAGGCACAAGCTGATGTATAGAGGCTCTAAGATTTGACTGTTACATTTGCCCTTCCCACTTCCAAGGTTTAAATAGGGTAGCATCAATTAAGTTTCCTGCCTTGCTTAATTCTCACTTACTATCTTTCATAGAGTCTGCCTCAATCTTCCCAAATACAGACTTAAACAACATGAAAAATATCCAGTTCTTTTCCCACATGTTAAACAATCAGTGTTTGATGGTGGAAATCACACTGTGTATGGGTTTTCTCTTTTCCAGAATAAGACATTTTCAGATTTCAGATTTCCTAAGCCATAGCTTAAGTTGTACTTCAACTTTCTCTGGATGAGGTCCAATTTGCCAATGACTTTCATAAGTGTAGAGTCAAGAACTAATTATAAGACACCCAGGGAGTATGATATTGACTGATCCAAATCAGGGAGGATATCTCATTCTTTAAAATTTCCTGGGAAAAATCCAACAACTTTTCACAGTTACTTGTGCTACTATTATGATCCCACATTATTACAAAGGTGTTTTTGTTTTTTTTTTTAATTTTCATCTGGCCTATATTTGTCATGTCACCTTTTCGACCCTCCTTATTTCTGTAAAAGTGCATACGAACTTTTCATCTCCTTTCTTCAGAGATCTTCTCCTTCCCCCTCTATGTCTAATTTTCTCTAAGAGACACAATCCTTCATCTTTCAAACTAGGCCTTCTTGTTTCTTAATGGGGCCTTGGTCCAAAAAATAGATATCATCCGTGTGGAGACAGCCTGAGATAACAAATATAGACAAATCCCTCGGCTTCAGCTTTAATGCCTGTGAAAAGGCAAAAGAAACTTCCCTTATTCTGGAAGCTGGGAAGTGGGCCTATGTGTTTGAATTCAGCAAAGCCTTGCCTGCCTTTATTTTCATGCCCTTTTCTAAGTTTATCAGAAAAGAATACCAATAAACTAGTGCACTAAGAGAGTGATTCCAAGGCAGCATCAGAACTGGGAGAAGTTCTAAAAGAGTCTGTAGAGAAAGTTTTGGGTGAGAAGAGGCAGGTAAACCATGAACTAAGTGGTAGTAGTGGATTGAGCTGTGGTCATAGTGATGATGGAGTGATAGTGGACCAAAGTGGCAAAACAGATGGAGAAAGGGAGGATCAAAAGGAGAGGGTCATTCCAGAAATCATGTCAAATAGGCTGTGCCAAAGCCTTTCAGATTTTTGAGCTCAATTTCCTTGGCAATCAAGAAATGTAATTTATAGTTTCCCCATTTGACATATTTCATGCATCCTCAATCCTTTCCCAAGTAAGACTCAGTGTGGTTCCCCCCCTTAATTTTACCAGTTCCTGCCTCAGTTCAGCATTCTACAAAGACTTCACCAATAGTCTAAACTTAGTTCCACTTTAGAGATGAAAACAATGTTCTCTTCCTTATCTGTTGCTCTCCAAGATCACCAGGTCCAGAGATACCCCAACTGGACAACAGAAGTTGCTTCAAGTCCACTCAAGCAGAGGGGTCAAGCCTGGGAAAAAGAAACATGGGGAAAAGAGCATAAAGACTGCAAAGAGTGGGAGAAGGAAAAACAGAAGACAGAGAGATATAATTAGAGTGTCTGAACCAAAATGTGGGAATAAGAAAAGGAGAAAGAAAATGAAGGAAAGAGAACTAAAACTTGAATTGAATGTTTTTGACAATGCTGAAGTGTAGTAGAACAGAGTGTCCCTGGCAAAGCTGAAACTTTGGGCTCTAGCCAAATTGTTCCATTCTAGTGACCTTTAGATAGCTAACTGTGTCTGCTCAGCACAAACTAAATGGGTAAATAAATAAATAAATTTTAAAGAATAAAAAAAAAAGACATGTAGAAAAACAGTCCAGTAACGGGGAACTGATCAAAGGCCCCCTGTCCCTCATTATGGCCTGCGGGTAGCTTGCTGTTCCAACCTACAGCCTCCCTTCCCTGCCCCAGCTTCCTAGGGGGAAGGGGGGGCATGAATGATGATGGAGGCTGATAACTCCAGAGCCTTCCCTCCTCCCTGCCACCAGCAAAGCTCAATGAAACAGAAGAAGAAAACTGACAGGTCTATTGAGGAGATGGCCTCAGGGGAAGGAGGCAGATTCTAGGCTCTAGCCAAGTACTGCTGTGGTGTCAACACATGGAATGGCCTGAGTTGCCAAAATGATAGGGGACTTAGACAGAGGAGGCCAGCTCTCCAAACCTCACAAATAAATACCAAAAAAAGGTAAAGTTTATTCCTTCATTGTTCATTCCAGATTAAAATGACAGTTTTAATTTTTTATATCTGCAAGGTACATTTAATATTTTTCCTTCAAAACAGAGCTCACACCCTCAAATATGATTTTAGGTCTCAATTTCCAGAAGTTCAAAAAATCAGGAAAGAACTGATAGGTAGATATCTTCAAAAGAGAAGTCTATGCAATGGTAATTATTTCCTGAGAGCTGGTGTGACAGAAAGGAGTCTCAAAGATCTGAGCTCCAATATTAACTTCACCATTTGCTGGCTGTATGAAACTTTGATGAGCCTCTATTTTGTCATCTGTAAAAAGAGGATAACATAACCTAGTTCACAGGTGTGTTGTGAGGATCAAATACCTACTATAGACTTAGTACATAGGCAGAACTTCATCAGCTTTAACCATATTTTCTTTCTGATGAAATCTTTCCTCTGATCTTGAAAAAGAGCAATGAACTGAGAACTTTAGATACAACCATATAATTAAAAACACACTTAGTGCTCTCTTCCCTCTCCATTGTCTTTCTTAGGAGCACAGTTCTTCTAACAAGAGTGATTCCCAAACCTGCCAGGATACCTTTAACTTTTTGTTCACCTCAAATTTTTTTAACTGCTTGCTCTCCATTTCAATCTTGCTGTCTTAGATTTCTGCTTCTACTCTGACCCAACTCTGTAGACAACCAGGCTTGATATCTTATCATTGTCACTGACATGGTTTGCATCTTCCATTATCATATACAACTGTTATACAAGTCCATTAATTATTTCTTCATGACAGCTCCAGACACATTCTCAATTCTTCATGCTTCTAGTCTCTTTCCTTTTCTTGCTCCTTATCTCCCTATTCTCACAGGTCTCTGCTCCCCCTGTTCTTCTTTAATATATCCTGCCTAGTGTAGTAAGAATAATCTTTCAAAAATATCCTTTTAAGGCACTACGCTCACCGGCATGATTTCTTTCAAAGACTTCATAACTAATGACATCTAAATAGCTAGACTTAGCATTCAATAACTGCCATGATATGAGCTCATTTAACTTTTCTGCAGAGAAATAATCTGATTAGTGCTGGCATAAGAGAAAGAACAGGGAGTGAGGACAAACCAGAATGGTACCCAACTCAGCTGTTAGCTGTAAGAAGGTACATCTAAAGATTGAACAGACATTAAGCAAGAAAACATGGAAATGTAGGAAAGAAAAACATTTGAAAAAAGGAAGAACAATCTCAATCTTTTGGTTTCAGTTGAGATCTCTTTTGTGACCCAGTATGTGGTCTATTCTGGAGAATGTCCCATGTGCTTTTGAGAAGAATGAGTATTCTGTTGTTTTAGGGTGGAACGTTCTGTATATATCTATGACATCCACCTGGTCCATTGTGTCATTCAAAGCTCTTGTCTCTTTGTTGATTTTCTGCTTAGATGATCTGTCTATTGCTGAGAGTGGAGTGTTGAGGTCTCCTACTATTAATGTGTTATTATCAAGATGTCTCTTTATTTTGGTTAATAGTTGGCTTATGTAGTTGGCTGCTCCCATGTTGGGGGTATGGGTATTTACAATTGTTAAATCCTCTTGCTGGATAGACCCTTTAAAAATGATATAGTGTCCTTCTATATCTCTTACTACAGTCTTTAGCTTAAAATCTAATTTGTCTGATATGAGAATTGTTACTCCAGCTTTCTTTTGAGGTCCGTTGGCAAGAAAAATGGTTCTCCATCCCCTCACTTTCAGTCTGGAGGCATCTTTAGGTTCAAAATGAATCTCTTTTAGACAGCATACGGATGGATCATGTCTTTTTATCCAATCTGCAATCCTGTGCCATTTCATGGGAGCATTTAGGCCATTCACATTGAGAGTGATTATTGAAAGATATGATTTTATTGTCATCATGTTGCCTGTAAAGTCCTTGTTTCTATAGATTGTCTCTGTCAATTTCTGTTCTATATCACTCTTGGGGTCTTTCTCCTTAGAGTACATCAGGAGAAGGAAGGGAAAAATGAAGGGGGGGTATTAGAGGGGAAGATGAACCGTGAGAGACTATGGACTATGGGAAACAAACTGAGGGTTTCAGAGGGATGGGGTGGGGGGGTGGATTAACACAATGATGGGTATTAAGGTGGGCACAAATTGCATGGAGCACTGGGTGTTATATGCAAGCAATGAATCATGGAACACTACATCAAAAACTAATGATGTACTGTATGGTGACTAACATAATAAAAAATTAAAAAAAGAAACAGAGGAAGAATGCTTATGCATTTATTTAACACATTTATTGAACATTTACATTATAACAGGCACTGTGTTAGTCACTAGAAATGTCACAATGAACAAAAGAAATGAAATGAGGTCTTTGCTCTCATAGAGCAAATATTCTCAAAGTGGGAGATACAGTATGTGTGTGTGCGTATTTATAGATATATAGACATAGACATAAATATATAGATAATAGGGAAGTGTGAAGTAAACTAAACAGGGCAAGAAGATAAAAAGTGACAGATGGGGTGGAGTGCTTTTATAGGTAGAATTGTGTTGATGTTTGGACAGAGTTGTGAAGGAAATGAAAGCAGCCATATGTAAATTTGAGGGAAGGGCAGCTCAGGCAGAGGGAACACCAAGTGAAAAGACCCTCAGGTGAAGAGTGTGCTTTGTGCGTTCAAGAAACAGTAAGGGATCTAGTAGCTGAAGTAAGAGATATAATGCCTATTGGCCACAGAAAGGACACTGAAACTTTGCAACATGTACAAAGGTAGAGAGAGAGACAGACAAGAAAGGAAGGGGGAAGGGAAGGAGAGAGAAAGAAAGAGAGAAAAAATGAGAGATAGAATGGTAATTTGGTAATTAGTAGAACTCCAGGTGGTTCAATTTTACTGGAGTATAGTGTCTGAATAGGAAGTAGCCAGAGATGAGACTGCAAAGGAACGCAGGATTGGATATAACTGACGGGCAAACAGAGAAGGAGTTCTTGTTTTATTTTGTCATTATGAGGAACTATTGAAGGGTTATAAGCTAAAAAGTGACATGATTAGATCTGCATTTCAGAAAGATCACTCCGGACAGTGTAGAGAGTAGACTGAAGTAGGGCAAGACCAATGGAATTAATTAGGAGGTTATTGCAGCCATCTGGGTGAGAGGTGTGGGGGTTTATGAATGAGGGGATGTATTTTTGATACTTAGCAAATAGAATATTCCTTGGCTGTGCAGAAGCTTTTTATCTTGATGTCGTCCCACATGTTCATTTTATCTTTTGTTTCTCTTGCCTTTGGAGATGTGTCATTAAAAAGGTTGCTTTGGCCGATGTCATAGAGGTTGTTGCCTATGTTTCTCCTCTAGGATTTTGATGGATTCCTGTCTCACATCAAGGTCTTTCATCCATTTGGAGTTTATCTTTGTGTATGGTGTGAGAGAGTGGTCAAGTTTCATTCTTTTGCATGTAGCTGTCCAATTTTCCCAGCACAATTTTTTTTTTGTTTGGGAAACAACTGAGGGCTTCAGAGGGGAAGGGGGTGGGGGAATGGGATAGACTGGTGATGGGTAGTAAAGGGCACGTATTGCATGGTGCACTGGGTGTTATACACAACTAATGAATCATCGAACTTTGCATCAGAAACCAGGGATGTACTGGATGGTGACTAACATAATATAATAAAAAACATTTTTAAAAAAAGGAAATAGAATATTCAAGATTTGGTGCTAGATTTGGTGTGAAGGGTTAGCTACAAGAAATAGTGATAACTTCCAGATTTCAGGAAAGAAATAATATACCATTTTACTGTTTAACATTCTACGGGTGTCAATTTTGTCTTCTCAAAGCCAGTGGCCAGAAGCTATGTATCCGGTATCTATTATAACCCCTTCCTGTAGTCAGTCACATGCTAAGGATTATAATCTGAAGGAAAAGATGGGATAGGATTAAAACTAATATGTTGGGGGCCTCTACTCAATGGAAAACATTGTGCTAATTTTATATACATTAGGCTACTTAATACTTATAACAGCTTTGTGGAGGGCTTATTCCTATATTACATATGGGGGGGAGAGCTCAGACATTCAACTCATGCAGTGTCAAATAACTAGCAAAACATACTATTCATGCAGCGGTAAAATTGTAATTCATTGGATGTGTAAATTGTCTTGTAATTTTAGAGCTTTTACCTTTTAAGCCTGAAGGAGTGAATAGTTATGCTAGAAGCCATCTGTAATCTTTGTGAAGCAATAAACAATAAACTGTATTCTCACATTTGATAGGTCCTTAGATAATGAGAATCAGGGCACAGTTTGCTTTCTTATCTCCAGTTATCTTTTTGTTTTTGGTTTGCCAGAGTGTCTGATATGAGCATACATGGTGTACAATCCTTAATAGAGCTCCCCTAAACCTTAATAAATTTATTTTTAAGTGTTTTTTTCTTAAATGCTTTTACCATACCAGCAAAATAGGGTTTGATAAAACAAACATTAACTGAGTAGGCCTACTACATGCAAGTTTCTGTAGATGACACAAATGCACAGGAAGAGATATTCCACATTCTTCCCACCCCAGAAAGCAAGGACTATAATGCAAGAACTATATGAGAGGGAGTAAAATGTAGTGGTTAAGCATCTGGACTCTGGAGCAAGACTGCCTGCCTCAGATTCAATTCTGGCTCCAACACTAGTCCTTGATATGAAGAGAAAGGACTGTGGCTTGGTGTGCATAAAGAACAGTGAAGAGCTCCATTTGGTGAAAGCATGTGGTATCAGAAGGGTACTCACAAAACATGAGGGTCAGAGTACAGCCACTCCTGAAGGCTAGCCAAAAGGCCTTGGACTTTATTCAGAAGACCATACCCAGTTTTGCAACCCACTGATGTGTTGAAAGTAATTTGTTACCCATAAGAGTTAAAGTACCAAAATTTGCAAATGATTTACCTAAAAAGAAAATCAAGTAAAGTAGACTCAGGGTTATCCTACAGTAAGATCATCTTCACTAATTTGCTTTCTGATGTGCTTTATTGAACAGGAAAGAAGGTTGAGTGGAGTTATCTAGCTTACTAAGAATTACACATCACCCTCACCTTTATACTTAGTCTTATTTCTGATTAATTCTGTAGTTGGTGAACATGATTGTAAGGATTTGTAAGTTGCAACTTTGCAGTTACTCAATTTTTTTTCTTTTTCACCTTAGACTCAGGTACATTCCTTATTAGAAAGAAAGCAAGGATAGATAAAGAAAGGGTACTTAGCACACCTACATTTGCTTTATACATGAATGAGAATGAAACTATGAATGCTTCTGTTAATAAGAATATAACAGAAGACAGTGTCTAATACATAGTAAATGTTCAGTGAATATATGCTGTGAGCATTATTATGCACACAAAGGTGATTTTTATGAATTTCAGGCTCAGCTGCAGTGGTGAAAAAAGCAATTGCAAACCACTTGTTGGGTTAGTGTCCAGTCATGGTTGATGTGTGTATCTGCATGTGTGTGTTTAAATTTGTTTATTTTGACTTCACTTTTAATTTTCATTCTTCCATCCCCTAACTTTAAAAGAGGGTAGCAGAATGAGTTAGCTGCTAATAAGACTGGGTTGAAGTCTAAGAAATACACTTTGAAAAGGGCATTAAACATTTTGGAAATGTTTTAGCAAACAGTTGCAAAGGTCACAGATAGTTGACTCTTTGGGTTAATGACATTTTGCTAGGATTGCATTGATATAAAATATTATCCAGATTATATAAAGAAATAGCCTGTAGTGGGCAAGAGCAGCACTTTCTAACATTTATTCTGCGTATTCAGGCTACATGAATTATTTCCCAGCTATTTCTTTCACTGTGACTGGAGGTTTGCACATGTCTCACCAGCCACTATATATGCTGTTTCAGGTGTCTGATTGAATTATAAGCTGTGTGAATTTTATCGGTCTTGTTATAAAGAAGTCATGGTGACATGATCAATGATTTCAAACAAGTTAAAAAGACATTTCAAATCAAATTTTGAGCATGTTGCCCAGACCCTGACAGATTACTGCCATCAACTTTATTGTTTATATAAAAAATCACTGGAAATGATTTTGAAATGTTAAAAGTTATCAGAAAGTCTCTTTCTACACCATTAAAATAGCCAAGTGAATTTAAATGGTTAATTTCATTACTCACGTTCTTGTAAAATACTTCTATGGATAATACACCAAAAATCTGCAGTGAATGTCCTTCACTACCCTGCAAAATCTGTTTGGAGGTTTTTCAAAATATGAGAATTTTTATGAGAGGTTATTGTACATGTAAGCATTGTTTCATGTAAGAAAAGGAGATAAGGACTGCTGCTATGTTCAATAGAAAGCCATTGGTTGGCTGTGATCAGGGTTGGAGAATGATGATCAGTAGGTTTAGGGTTAAGACTCAATCAGAAGTGTATATGTATGGAAGATAAGTGTAAGAAGAGAACCTGGGGTTGGGTAAACCAAAGAGAAGAATGAGTGCTGTAAGAGAACAAATGTAATAGCCTAAAATAGGAAAAGATTTGTGAAATCCTGGGGAGTTATTAGCTATAAAATTGCTGCTATCCAACTCTTTGTTCTACAGAAACAGGAATTGCATATGGCTTGACCTAAAAGAATTCAAGATTTAGTAATTGACCTATTGTGAAGAATGAGGAAAACAAAGGAGTTAGGATATTGGATGTATCATGTCTTCATGATATAGAGGATAGAGTATAACTAGGTATAAGACAATACTAATTACAATTGCTGCTTATATTTTTGTTTAAATTCAATTGGCCAACATATAGTACATCATTAGTTTCAGAGGTACAGGATATTAATTCATCAGTTGCATATAACTTGTAGTGTTCATCACATCACATGACATCTTTAATGCCCATCACCCACTTACCTTATCCCCACACCCACCTCCCCTTCTGCAACCCTCAGTTTGTTTCCTATAGTTAAGAATCTCTCATGGTTTTTTTTCCCTCTCTTTCCCTTCCTTCCCCTATGATCCTCTGCACTGTTTCTTATATTTCTTATATTCCACAAATGAGTGAAAACATAGGATTGTTGTCTTTCTCTGATTGACTTGTTTTGCTCAGCATAATACCTTCCCGTTCCATCCACATCCATGTAAATGGCAAGTATTCATCCTTTCTGATAGCTGGGTAATATTCCAAACACACACACACACACACAGACACACACACACACACACACACACATATATATATATACATATATATATATACACATATATATATATATATATCACACTTTCTTTATCCATTCATCTGTCAATGGACATCTTGGCTCTTGGCTCTTTACATAGTTTGGCTGTTGTAAACATTGCTGCAATAAATATTGGGGTGCAGGTGCCCCTTCAGATCACCATATTTGTATCTTATGGGTAACACTTCATAGTGCAGTTGCTGGGTTATACAGTAGCTCTATTTTCAACTTCTTCAGAAACCTCCATACTGTTTTCCAGAGTGGCTGTACCATCTTGAATTCCTACCAACAGTATAAGAAGTTTCCTTTTGGGGCGCCTGGGTGGCGCCATCGTTAAGGGGTCTGCCTTCAGCTCAGAGCATGATGCCGGCGTTCTGGGATTGAGCCCCACATCAGGCTCCTCTGCTGGGAGCCTGCTTCTTCCTCTCCCACTCCCCCTGCTTGTGTTCCCTCTCTCGCTGGCTATATCTGTCAGATAAATAAATAAAATCTTTAATTAAAAGAAAAGAAGTTTCCTCTTGCTCCACATCCTTTCCAACACTTGCTGTTTCCTGACTTGTTAATTTTAGCCATTCTGACTGGTGTGACATGGTATCTCATTGTGGTTTCGTTTTGTATTTCCTTGCTGCCAAATGATGTGGAACATTTTTTCATGTGTCTGTTGGCCATTTTTATGTCTTTTTTGGAGAAATGTCTGTTCATGTCTTCTGCCCATGTCTTGACTGGATTATTTGTGTTTTGGGCGTTGAGTTTGAGAAGTTCTTTATAGATCTTGGATACTAGCCCTTTATCTGATATATCATTTGCAAATACCTTCCCTCATTCTGTAGGTTGCCTCTCAGTTTTGTTGATTGTTTCCTTTGCTGGGCAGAAGTTTTTTATCTTGATGAAGCTCCAATAGTTCAGTTTTGTTTTTGTTTCCTTTGCCTTTGGAGACATGTGTAGTAAGAAGTTGTTGAGGCTGAGATCAAAGAAGTTGCTGCCTGTGTTCTCCTCTAGGATTTTGGTGGATTCCTGTCTCACATTGAGGTCTTTCATCCATTTTGAGTTTATCTTTGTGTATGTTGAAATAAAAGGTCCACTTTCAGTCTTCTGCATGTGGCTCTCCAATTTTCCCAGCATGATTTGTTGAAGAGACTGTCTTTTTTCCTTGGATATCCTTTCCTACTTAGTCAAAGGTTAGTGCACCATAGACTTGAGGGTCCATTTCTGAGGTCTCTATTCTGTTGCATTGTTCTATGTGTCTGTTTTTGTGCCAGTACCATACTGTTTTGATGATTACAGCTTTGTAATATAGCTTGAAGTCCAGCATTGTGGTGTCACCAGCTTTGGTTTTCTTTTTCAACATTCCTCTGGCTATTGGGATTCTTTTCTGGTTCCATACAAATTTTAGGATTATTTGTTCCAGCTCTTTGAAAAATGTCGATGGTATTTTGACAGGGATTGCATTGAATGTGTAGATTGTTCTGGGTAACGTAGGCATTTTAAAGATGTTTACTCTTCCAATCCATGAGCATGGAATGTTTTTCCATATTTTGTGTCTTCCTCACTTTCTTTCATAAGTGTTCTGTAGATTTGAGAATACAGATCCTTTACCTCTTGGGCTACATTTATTCCTAGGTATCTTATTGTTTTGGTGCAATTGTAAATGGGATTGATTCCTGAATTTCACTTTTTTCTGTCTCATTGTTAGTGTATAGAAATGCAACTAATTTCTTTGCATTGATGTTATCTCCTGCCACATTGCTGAATTCCTGTATAAGTTCTAGCACTTTTAAGTGGAGTGTTTGAGTTTTCCATATAAATTGTCATGTCATCTGTGAAGAGTGTGATTTTGACTTCTTCTTTGCCAATTTAAATGCCTTTTATTTCTTTTTGTTGTCTGGTTGTTAAGGCCAGGAATTCTAGTACACTGTTGAAGAACAGTGGTGAGAGTGGGCATCCCCGTCATTTTCCTGACCTTAGGGAAAAAGTTATCGGTTTTTCCTCATTGAGAATATTTGATGTGGGGTTTTGGTAGATGTCTTTTATGATATTGAGGTATGTTCTCTCTATCCCTATGCTGTAAAGGGTTTTAATCAAGAATTAATGCTGTATATTGTCAAATGCTTTTTCTGCATCAATTGAGAGAATCATACAGTTCTTTTCTTTTATTAATGTGATCTATCACATTGATTTGCAAATGTTGAACCACAGTTAAAGCCCAGGAATAAATCCCACGTGGTTATGGTGAATAATCCTTTTAATGTACTGTTGGATCCTATTGGCTAGTATCTTGGTGAGAATTTTGGCATCCATGTTCATCAGGGATGTTAGTCTATAATTCTCCTTTCTGATGGGGTCATTGTCTGGTTTTGGGATCAGGTGAATGCTGGCCTCATAGAATGAGTTTAGAAGTTTCTTTCCCTTTCTATTTTTTGAAACAGCTTCAGAAGAATAGGTATTAGTTCTTCTTTAAAGGTTTGGTAGAATCCACCTGGGAAGCCATCTGGCCCTGGGCTCTGCTTGTTGGGAGATTTTTGACTGCTGCTTTAATTTCCTTGCTGGTTATGGGTCTGTTCAGGTTTTCTATTTCTTCCTATTTCAGTTGTGATAGTTTATAAGTCTTTAGGAATGCATCCATTTCCTCCAGATTGCTTCATTTGTTGGTATATGCTTGCTCATATGTTTTTAAACTTGTTTGTATTTCCTTGCTGTTGGTCATGATCTCTCCACTTTCATTTCTTATTTTATTTATTTATTTATTTTTTATTATAATAATATTTTTATTATGTTAGTCACCATCCAGTACATCCCTGGTTTTTGATGTAAAGTTCCATGATTCATTAGTTGCGTATAACACCCAATGCACCATGCAATACGTGCCCTCCTTACTACCCATCACCAGCCTATCCCATTCCCCCACGCCCCTCCCCTCTGAAGCCCTCAGTTTTTTTCTCAAAGTCCATAGTCTCTCATGCTTCATTCCCCCATCTGATTACTCCCCCTTTCTTTATCAATTTCTTCTCCTACCAATCTTCCTAGTTCTTATGTTCCATAGATGAGAGAAACCATATGATAATTGTCTTTCTCTGTTTGACTTATTTCACTTAGCATTATCTCCTCCAGTGCTGTCCATGTTGCAGCAAATGTTGAGAAATCGTTCTTGTTGATAGCTGAGTAATATTCCATTGTATATATGGACCACAGCTTCTTAATCCAGTCATCTGTTGAGGGCATCTCGGCTCCTTCCACGATTTAGCTATTGTGGACAATGCTGCTCATTCATTACTTTATTAATTTGGGTCCTTTCTCTTTTCTTTTTGATAAGTCTGGCTAGGGGTTTATTGATCTCATCCATTCTTTCAAAGAACCAACACCTAGTTTTGTTGATCTGTTCTACTGTTCTTTAGGTTTCTATTTCATTGATTTCTGCTCTAATCTTTATTATATCTCTTCTCCTGCTTGATTTAGACTCTATTTGCTGTCCTAACTCTAGCTTCTTTATATGTATGGTTAAGTTGTGTATTTGAGACTTTTCTAGTTTCTTGAGAAATGTTTGTTTTGCTATGTACTTCCTTCTTAGGACTGCCATTGCTGCATCCCAATGGTTTCAAACTGTTGGTTTTTTTTTTAAGATTTTATTTATTTATTTGAGAGAGAGAGAGCACATGAGAGAGAGAATGAACAGGGAGAGCAGCAGATGGAGAGTGAGAAGCAGGTTCCTCAATAAGCAGGGACCCCAATGCGGAACTTGATCCCAGGACACTGGGATCATGACCTGAGCTGAAGGCAGATGCCCAACCAACTGAGCCTTCCAGATCCCTGAACAGTTGTGTTTTTATTTTCACTTGTTTCCATGAATTTTTAATTCCTCTTTAATTTCCTGGTTGACCCATTCATTCTTTAGTAGGATACTCTTTAATATCCAAGTATTTGAGTTCCTTCCAAATTTCCTCTTCAAGTGTCAAAGCACTGTGGTCTGAAAATATGCAGGGAAACATCCCAGTCTTTCACTATCAGTTGAGACCTGATTTGTGACACAGTATGTGATCTATTCTGGAGAATGTTCCAGGTACACTTAAGAAGAATGTATATTCTGTTGCTTTAGGATGGAATTCTCTGTATATATCTGTGAAGTCCATCTGGTATAGTGTATAATTCAAAGCCCTTGTTTCCTTATTGATCTTCCGCTTAGATGATCTGTCTATTGCTGTGAGTGGGATGTTGATGTCCCTTACTATTATTTATTATTATCAATGTGTTTCTTTAATTTTGTTATTATTTGGTTTATATAACTAGCTGCTCCCATGTTAGGAGCATAAATATTTATAATTGTTAGATGTACTTGTTGGATAGACCCTTTAAGTATGATACAGTGTCTTTCTTCATCCCTTACTACAGTTTTTGGTTTAAATCTAATTTGTCTGATATGAGGTTTGCTACCCTACTTTCCTTTGACGTCTGAAACGTGATAAATGATTCTCCACCCCCTCACCTTCAGTCTGGAGGTTTCTTGGGTCTAAAATGAGTCTCTTGTAGATAGCATATGGATGGATCTTTCTTTTTTATCCAATCTGATACCTTGTGCCATTTGGTTGGAGTATTTAGCCCATTCACATTGAGAGTAACTATTTTTTTTTAAAGATTTTATTTATTTATTTGACAGAGATAGAGACAGCTAGCGAGAGAGGGAACACAAGCAGGGGGAGTGGGAGAGGAAGAAGCAGGCTCATAGTAGAGGAGCCTGATGTGGGGCTCGATCCCATAACGTCGGGATCACGCCCTGGGCCGAAGGCAGATGCTTAACCGCTGTGCCACCCAGGCGCCCCGAGAGTAACTATTGAACAATATTAATTTACTGCCATTGTATAACCTGTAAAATCATTGTTTCTTTGTATTGTCTCTGTTCCTTTTTTATCTGTGTTACTTTTGGGCTCTCCCTTCACTTATAGGTCTCCCTTTAATATTTCTTTCAGGGCTGGTTTAGTGATTACAAGTTATTTTAGTTTCTGCTTGGCCTGGAGACTGTTAATCTCTCCTTCCATTCTGAATGACAGCCTTGCTTGATAAAGGATTCTTGGCTGGGGGGAAAGATGGCAGAGGAGTAGGGGACCCCTTCTTCAGCTGGTCCCCTGAATCTAGCTGGATATCTACCAGACCATCCTGAACACCCAAAAAATCAGCCTGAGATGAAGGAAGATACACCTGGATCTCTACAAATGAATATCTCCAGCACTGAGTATTGAGGTACAAAGCAGGGAGCCATGAATCTGCACACAGATATCAGAAGATAAATGGAAGAGGGAGGGAGCCACCACACTCGGGTGCCAGGAAGCAGTAGCCACATGCATGGGGGAGCCAGCTGGACTCACAGACAAGCACCCTCAAGAAAGCAGACTGAGACTGTGAGCCTAGGAAAGCACATGTGACCAGACTGAAAACCAGAGCTCTGGAGCTCTCACTGGAACCAGACTGAAACTGGGAGTTGGGGAACGCTCATGCATCCAACTGAAAACCGGAGCTCCAGAGCGCACACTTGAACTAGACTGAAAGCAGGAGCTCTGAAATGCGTGTGCAACCAGACAGAAAACTGGCAGTCCCAAGTGCACGTGAACCACACTGAAACAGGTAGCGAAGGAGTTTGCACAGGAACTGGGGTCAGATGGCAGTGTTAGAAGCAGAAAGGACAGAGACATGCCAGCCCTGGAAGTGAGGGCTGGGAGAGTGGCTGTGGGGCACACATCCTGGCATGCTGCGGGGTTTATTGGAGCACTGATGGAAACAGAGTTAGAGTGATGAGGAGAGCTCAGTGGAGAGGGGACTGCAATCTCTCTATTCTGAGACAGAGGGTGGGATATGGCCACTGCTGCTCTGACTCTCAGAAGCATAGAAAAACGCCAGGGAATGCCACCAGAGAACAAAAGCAGGGAAATACCAGCTCACATTGTGCCCATCCACATAGCCCCTCACAGGGTATGGAGCAACTCTACCAAAAAAGAGTTGCCTGAGTATCAGTGTGGCAGACCCCTCCCACAGAAGGCAGGCTGAAAAATCAAGAAGCCCACATCCTTAAGGTCCCTATAAAACAAGTGCACACTGCCTGGGTCCTGGTCAATAATTTGAGCTCTGTGCATGCCCACCACCTCTCCTCATCAGAATGATGAGGAAGAGAAACCCTCAGGAAAGAAAGGAGACAGATACTGTTGCCTCTGCCACAGAAATGATGGATATGGATATAACCAAATTGTCAAAAATGGAGTTCAGAGTAACAATGATCAAGATGATGTGTAGGCTTGAAAAAGATATTAATGAAAATATTAACGAGAATATAGAATCTCTAAGGGCAGAAATGAGAGCAGATCTGGCAGAAATTAAAAATGATATGAAACAACTGCAGTCTAAACTTGATGTTCTGATGGCCAGGGTAAATGAGGCAGAAGAACAAATTAGTGAATTGGAGAATGGGATGGTAGAAGAGAAAGTAAAAATAGAAACGTGGCTCAAAAAAATCCCATCTCAAGAATGTAGATTACGGGAGATTACTGACTCAATGAAACGTTCCAATGTCAGAATCATCGGAATCCTGGAGGGCGAGGAAAAAGAGAGAGGTCTAGAAGAGAAATTTAACAAATTGTAGCTGAGAACTTCCCTAATCTGTCAAAGGAAACAAACATTTGTGTTCAAGAGGCAGAAAGGACCCCGCCCAAGATCAATGAGCACAGGCCTACACCATGTCATGTCATAGTGCAATATTAGATGCAAGGATACAGTATTGAAAGTGGCCAAGGGGAAGAAAATCCTTAAGTACAGAAGGAAAAATATTAGAATAATATCAGACCTGTCTGCAGAGACCTGGCAGGCCATGAAGGGTTGGCAGGGTATTTTCAATGCTCTATCTGAGAAGAACATGCAGCCAAGGATCCTTTACCCAGCATGGTTGTCATTCAGAATGGATGGAGAGACAAGGACCTTACAGGTTTGGAAGAAACTGAAGGAATTTGTAACCACCAAACCAGCCCTACATGAGATATTAAGGGAGGGTTCTATAAAAGTAAAAAAAAAAAAAAAAAGCTCCAAGAGTGGTACAGAACAGAAATTTACAATCTATAGAAACCAAGAGTTCACAGGCAACATGACATCATTAAAATCATCACTTTCAAAAATCGCTCTCAATGTGAATGGCTTAAATGCTCCCATAAAACGCCACAGGGTTGCAGATTGGATAAAAAGACATTCACTGTCTATAAGAGAATAATTTTGTACCTAAAGATATATCCAGCCTGAAAGGGAAGGTATGGGAAACCATTTTTCACGCCACTGGACCTCAAAAGGAAGTTGGGGTAGCGATTCTCATATCAGACAGATTAGATTTCAGAAGGACACGATATTACTTTTAAAGGATGTATCCAACAAGTGGATATGATGATTATAAATATCTACGGCCCCAACAGGGGAGCAGCAAGATACACAAGCCAAATCTTAACCAGAATAAAGAGACATATAGATAACAATACATTAATAGTAGGAGACCTCAACACTCCACTCTCAGCAATAGACAGATCACCTAAGCAGAAACTCAACAACAAACAAGAGCTTTGAATGACATACTGGACCAGATCTAACTCATAGATATATACAGAACACTACACCCCAGAACAACAGAATACTCATTCTTTTCAAATGCACATGGAATGTTCTCCAGAATAGACCACATACTGGGTCACAAAACAGGTCTCAACTGATACCAAAAGACTGAGATTATTCCCTGCATATTCTCAGACCACAATGCTTTTGAAACTGGAACTCAACAACAAGGAAAAATTTGGAAGAAACTCAAACACTTGGAAACTAAGAAACATCCTTCTCAAGAATGATTGGGTAAAACAGGTAATGAAGAAGGAGATCAAACAGTTTTTGGAGACCAATGAAAATGAAAACACATCAGTCCAAAACCTATGGGACACTGCAAAAGCAGTCCTAAAGGGAAAATACATAGCCATCCAAGCCTCACTCAAAAGAATAGAAAAATCTAAAATGCAGTTTTTATATTCTCACCTCAAGAAGCTGGAGCTGGAACAGAAGAACAGGCCTAACCCATGCACAGGAAGGCAGGTGATCAAGATTAGAGTAGAGATCAATGAATTAGAAACCAGGAGCACAGTGGAGCAGATCAACAGAACTAGAAGCTGTTTCTTTGAAAGAATCAATAAGATCGATAAGCCACTGGACAGACTTATTCAAAAGAATAGAGAAAGGACCCAAATTAATCAAATAATGAATGAAACGGGAGAGATCACAACCAACACCAATGAAATAGGAAGGATCATTAGAAACTTCTACTGACAGCTTTATGCCAATAAATGAAACAAAATGGAAGAAATGGATGACTTCCTGGAAACCTTTAACTACCAAGTCTCAAACAGGAAGAAATTGATTATTTAAACAGACTGATTAATTATGAGGAGATTGAAGCAGTGATCAGAAACCTCCCCAAAAACAAGAGTCCAGGGCCGGATGTATTGCCAGGGGAATTCTAAAAACATTCAAAGAATAAATAATACCTATTCTCCTGAAGCTGCTTCAAAAAATAGAAACAGAAGGAAAATTACCAAACTCATTCTGTGAGGCCAGTATTACCTTGATCCCCAACCCAGGCAAAGACCCCAACATAAAGGAGAATTACAGACCAAAATCCTTGATGAATATGGATGCCAAAATTCTCAACAAGATCCTAGCTAATAGGATCCAAAAGTACATTAAAAGGATTATCCATCATGAACAAGTTGGATTCATCCCTAGGATGAAAACGTGGTTCAACATTCACAAATAGATCAGTGTGATAGATCATATCAACAAGAAAAGAGTCAGGAACCATATGATCGCCTCAATTGATGCAGAAAAAGCATTTGACAAAAGACAACAACCTTTCCTGATTAAAACCTTTCAGAGTGTAGGGATAGAGGGTGCACTCCTCAATTTCATAAAAACCGTCTATGAAAAGCCTACAGCAAATATCATTCTCAATGGGGAAAAGCTGGAAGCCTTTCCCCTAAGATCAGGAACATGACAAGGATGTCCACTCATGCCATTATTACTCAACATACTAGTAGAAGTCCTTTCAACAGCAATCAGACAACAAAAAGGGATAAAAGGTATCCAACTCAGCAAAGAAGAAGTCAAACTGTCTCTCTTCGCAGATGACATGATACTCTATATGGAAAACCCAAAAGAATCCACCCCCAAACTACTAGAAGTTATAGAGCAATTCAGTAATGTGGCGGGATACAAAATCAATGCTCAGAAATCAGTTGCATTTCTACACACAAAGAATGAGACTGAAGAAAGAGAAATTAGGGAATCCATTCCATTTACAACAGCACTAAAAATCATATGTTATCTCAGAATTAACTTAACGAGAGACGTAAAGGATCTATATACTGGAAACTAAAAATCACTCTTGAAAGACATTGAGGAAGACACAAAAAGATGGAAAAATATTCCATGCTCATGGATCAGAAGAATTAACATAGTTAAAATGTCTATGCTATCCAGAGCAATCTATACTTTCAATGCCATCCTGATCAAAATACCAATGACATTTTTCAAAGAACTGAAACAAAGAGCCCTTAAATTTGTGTGGAACCAGAAAAAGCCCCAAATCGCCAAGGAATTGTTGAAAAGGAAAAACAAAGGTGGGGGCATCACATTGCCGGATTTCAAGCTCTACTACAAAGCTGTGATCACAAAGACAGCATGGTACTGGCACGAGAAAAGCCACATAGACAAATGGAACATAATACAGACCCCAGAAATGGACCCTCTGCTCTTCAGGCAAGTAATCTTTGACACAGTAGGAAAAAACATCCAGTGGAACATAGACAGTCTCTTCAATAAATGGTGCTGGCAAAATTGGACAGCTACATGCAAAAGAATGAATCTTGATGACTCTTTCACGCTGTACACAAAGATAAACTCCAAATGGATGAAAGACCTTGATGTGATCCAGGAATCCATGAAAATCATAGAGGAGAACATAGGCTGCAACCTCTTTGACATTTGCCACAGCAACTTTTTTCATGACACATTTCCAAAGGCAAGAGAAACAAGAGAAAATTTGAACTTGTGGGACTTCATCAAGATAAAAAGCTTCTGCACAGCCAAGGAAACAGTCGAAAAAACTAAGAGGCAGCCCACAGAGTGGGAGAAGATATTTGCAAATGGCACTACAGATAAAAGACTGGTATCCAAGATCTACAAAGAACTTAAACTGACTACACAAGAAACAAATAATCAAATCAAAATATGGCAGAAGATATGAACAGACACTTTTCCAATGAAGACATACAAATGGCTAACAGACACATGAAAAAATGTTCAAGATCATTAACCATCAGGGAAATTCAAATCAAAACCACACTGAGATTCCACCTTACACCAGTTAGAATGACAAAAATGGACAAGGAAAAAACAACAAATGTTGGAGAGGTTGTGGTGAAAGGGGATCTGTCTTACACTGTTGGTGGGAATGCGGGTTGGGTCAGCCTCTTTGGAAAACAGTGTGGAGGTCCTTCAAAAATTAAAATAGAGCTACCTTGTGATCCAGGCATTGCACTACTGGGTATTTACCCCAAAGATACAGATATAGTGAAGAGAAGGGCCATATGCACCACAATGTTCATAGCAGCATTGTCTACAATAGCTAAATCGTGGAAGGAGACGAGATGCCCTTCAACAGACGACTGGATTAAGAAGATGTGGTCCATATATACAGTGGACTATTACTCAGCCATCAGACAGAGTGATTATCCATCATTTGCAGCAACATGGATGGGATTGGAGGAGATTATGCTACATGAAATAAGTCAAGCAGAGAATGACAATTATCATACGGTTTCACTAATTTATGGAACATAAGAAATAGCAGGAAGATGGGTAGGAGAATGAAGGGAAGAATGAAGGGGGAGAAACAGAAGGGGGATTGAACCATGAAAGATTATGGACTCTGGGAAACAAACTGAGGGCTTCAGGGGGAGGGAACTGGGATAGGCCTGTGATGAGTATTAAGGAGGGCACATATTGCATGGTTCACTGGGTGTTATATGCAAATAATGAATCATGGAACCCTACATCAAAAACTAAGGATATACTGTACGGTGACTAACATAACATAATAAAAAACTACTATTAAAAAAAATGAAGTATTCTTGGCTGCATGTTTTTCTCATTTATTACCCTGAATATATCGTGCCAGCCCTTTGGCTTGCCAGGTATCTGTGGATAGGTCCTCTGTCAGTCTAATGTTCCTATCCTTGTAGGTTAAAAACCTCTTGTCTCTAGCTGTCTTCAGGATTGTCTCTTTATCTCTGAAATTTGCAAGCTTCATTATTATATGTTAGAATGTTGACCTATTTTTATTGATTTTCAGGGGAGTTCTTTTTACCTTCTGGACTTGAACGCTTGTTTCTTTCCCCATATTAAGGAAGTTCTTAGCTATAATTTGCTGAAAATACTCTGCCCCCTCTCTGTCTCTTTCATCTTCATCTGGAACCCCATTAATTCTAATATTATTTCACTTTATTGTATCACTGATCTCTCAAATCCTCTCCTCATGGTCCAGTAATTGTTTATGTCTCTTTTGCTCAGTTTCTTTATTCTCCATTATTTTATATTCTATGTCACTTATTTTCTCTGCTGCCTCATTTATCCTAGCAGTAAGAGCCTACTTTGTTGATTGCATCTCAGCAATACCCTTATTGCTTTCAACCTATTATATCTTAGTTCTATTATTTCTCCATAAAAGGATTCTCTAGTGTCTTCTATGCTTATTTCAAGCCCTTCTAGTATCTTAATAATCATTGTTCTGAATTCTAGCTCTGACATTATACCAATATCCACATTTATTAAGTCTCTGGGGGTGATTTCTTCCTCTTGTCTTCTTTTCTGGGAATTTTTCCCTCTGGCAATTTTGTCCAGAGAAGAATAGATTAACAAGAGTACAAAAAAGAAATAAAAAATTAAAAAAATGAAAATATCAACCATGACCACACCGAAATATACACTAGGCAAATCAGAAGAGATCAGAAACCAAAAAAAGAAAAAAAAAACAGGGAGAAAGCAGAGACTGTAATCAAACAGGTAGACAAACAGGGTGATATGACTTGGTCCTAGGTGTATTTTGTTCTGTTTGTTAGAAGACACTTGGTCCCAAAATGATAAAGAAAGAAAAACATGTATATATAATTGAATGCAGGGAAAGGAAGCCAAAAATGAAGAATATATCTGTAAAATGTGAATGTAAAAATGAAAATTAATGAAAAAGTCTTTAAAAAAGCATTGATAACATAGGAAGCTATTTGAAAGGGGAAACAGAAAAAGGAAAGAAACATTTTAAACTGAAAGACTAAAGAATCATGAGAAAAAAAAATTGATTTCTGTATACTATTTTCCCCTATCATAGGAGTTTTTCAATTTTGTGTGATCCACAGACTTGCTTTTAGCCTGATGTTCTTGCTGGTCTTCTGGGGAAGGAGCCTGTCGTACTGATTTTCAGGTGTCTTCCTGGGCAGAGTTGCACTGTCCCTTGCCAGGAGGCCAGGCTCAATTTAAGCTGCTTCAGGTTGCTTTATGTGGCTTTTGTTTCCTGAAGGCTTTTTGCACCACTTTAGAGGACAAAAAAAGAACAAAAAGAAAAATGGCAATGCCCCACTCTCCAGTACAGAGCCAAACTATCATGATGGCATTCTTCAGTGCAACCTCAGGGAACAGCAGTTAAGCACCTTTGCCTGAGCCAAACTCTGTAGACTCATATGGTGCACACCAGTACCAATCCTCCCAGGGGAGTGAAAGGGGTCTGACCATGTCCTCGCTACTTTTTGGGCCCCTGCTCAGGGAACAGTTGCCTGATTGTGCGTGGTTTGAGGTTCATTGCAACACCTAGCTGAGAGGCCATTCAGTCCAGGCCTCACTAATTGTAGTCAGTTTACCTGATCCAATGCTTACAAACTCTGCTACACTCAGGCACCCCCCCCATTCTTTCTGTGATCCTAGGGATCCTGAGACCACACTGTCCCACCTAGCATTCTGCCCCACTTCACCAACTGAGGACCTTTCAGGCATGGATGTCTCTCACAGGAGCAGAATTCTAAGAGTTCCAATTTTGCACTTCACTAGCCCTTCACTTTCCAGTAGCCAGTTTCTGGAGACTCCCTCTGCCCATAGTTAATCTTCCAGTATATCCCCTCAGATTCACTGCTCAGATCCTCCTACCTTGAAAAAAGTGGTTGATTCTCTATTTGTAGACATCTACCAGTTATTTTCTTAAACTCAGGTTGAATTCACAGGTGTTCAGAATGATTTGATAAATATCTAGCTGAATTCGAGGGACCAGATGAAATGAGGGTACCCCAATCTTCCACCATCATACCTCCTTGCTGCTTATACTTACTAAACTTTTATTACATACCAGTCACCACTTATATGATTTATATGTATTAAAACATTTAATCTTCAGAGCAACTTCATGAAATGAGTACTCTGTGCATCCGCAGTTCACAGAGGAGCAAACTGAGGTATAGAGACATTAAGTCCATGGGAAGTCCAAGGTCACATGCTACTAAGTTGAAGCACTTGTATTCAAAGCCATGCAGTCTGACTGCACGTCCCAAAGCCAACTGTATGTTACAACAACCTCTATATATGTATACCTCTGGTGTGGCTGTTGTGAATGATGGAGAAGAGGGGATATTCAACATGTTTTCTTTAGCTATCTTTTATTTTTATGATCTTAAAGTATTTTAATTTGCAAAAGTAATTCATGCTCATTTAAACAGATACAGAAGTTTATAAACAAAAAAAAAGTGAAAGTCTCTCTAAGCCCATGTCTCAGGAGTAATTTAGTGTTTAACTTTCTTGATGTTCCTTATGCCTGTAAAATTTCTGTTTACATATAAAGACACCCATATATAATTATTTTCTTACAGGAATGAAATTATACAGTGCATATTGATTTTCTATTTTTTTCAAGTATTTTATTTATTTATTTATCTATTTAATGATTTTTTTATTATATTATGTCAGTCACCATACAGCACATCCCCGGTTTCTGATGCAAAGTTCAATGATTCATTAGTTGCGTATAACACCCAGTGCACCATGCAATACGTGCCTTCCTTACTACCCATCACCAGCTTATCCCATTCCCCCAGCACCCTCCCCTCTGAGACCCTCAATTTGTTTCTCATAGTCCATCGTCTCTCATGCTTCATTCCCCCTTCTGATTACCCCCCCTTTCTTTATCCATTTCTTCCCCTACCGATCATCCTAGTTCTTATGTTCCATAGATGAGAGAAATCATGTTGCAGCAAATGTTAAGAATTCATTCTTTCTGATAGCTGAGTAATATTCCATTGTATATAAGGACTACAACTTCTTAATCCAATCATCTGTTGAAGGGCATCTTGGCTCCTTCCACGATTTAGCTATTGTGGACAATGCTGCTATGAACATTGGGGTGCATATGGCCCTGCTCTTCACTACGTCTAGCTATTGTGGACAATGCTGCTATGAACATTGGGGTGCATATGGCCCTGCTCTTCACTACGTCTGTATCTTTGGGGTAAACACACAGTAGTGCAATGGCTGGATCATAGGGCAGCTCAATTTTTAACTTTTTAAGGGACCTCCACACTGTTTTCCAGAGTGGTTGCACCAACTAGCATTCCACCAGCAATGTAGGAGGGATCCCCTTTGTCCACATCCTCTCCAAAATTTGTTGTTTCTTGCCTTGTCAATTTTTGCCATTCTAACTAGTGTAAGGTGGTATCTCATTGTGGTTTTGATTTGAATTTCCCTGATTGCTAATGATTTTGAACATTTTTTCATGTGTCTGTTAGCCATTTGTATGTCTTCATTGGAAAAGTGTCTGTTCATATCTTCTGCCCATTTTATGATTTGTTTATTTGTTTCTCGTGTATTGAGTTTGAGAAGTTCTTTGTAGATCTTGGNATATTTTGATTTGTTTATTTGTTTCTCGTGTATTGAGCTTGAGAAGTTCTTTGTAGATCTTGGATACCAGTTTTTTATTGGTAGTGTCATTTGCAAATATCTTCTCCCATTCCGTGGGCTGTCTCTTAGTTTTTTTGACTGTTTCCTTGGCTGTGCAGAAGCTCTTTATCCTGATAAAGTCCCATAAGTTCATTTTATCTTTTATTTCTCTTGCCTTTGGAGATGTGTCGTGAAAAAGGTTGCTCTGGCCGATGTCATAGAAGTTGTTGCCTATGTTCTCCTCTAGAATTTTGATGGATTCCTGTCTCACATTGAGGTCTTTCATCCATTTGGAGTTTATTTTTGTGTATGGTGTGAGAGAGTGGTCAAGTTTCATTCTTTTGCATGTAGCTGTCCAATNGTCATAAGCTCATTTTATCTTTTGGTTCTCTTGCCTTTGGAGATGTGTCATGAAAAAGGTTGCTTTGGCCGATGTCGTAGAGGTTGCTGCCTATGTTCTCCTCTAGAATTTTGATGGATTCCTGTCTCACATTGAGGTCTTTCATCCATTTGGAGTTTATTTTTGTGTATGGTGTGAGAGAGTGGTCAAGTTTCATTCTTTTGCATGTAGCTGTCCAATTTTCCCAGCACCATTTATTGAAGAGACTGTCTTTTTTCCACCGGATGTTTTTTCCTGCTTTATCAAAGATTAGTTGCCCAAAGAGGCGAGGGTCCATTTCTGGGTTCTGAATTCTGTTCCATTGGTCTATGTGTCTGTTTTTGTGGCAGTACCATGCTGTCTTTGTGATCACAGCTTTGTAGTACAGCTCGAAATCCGGCATTGTGATGCCCCCAGCTTTGTTTTTCCTTTTCAACAGTTCCTTGGAGATTCGGGGCCTTTTCTGGTTCCATACAAATTTAAGAACTATTTGTTCCAGTTCTTTGGAAAATGTCCTTGGTATTTTGATCAGGATAGCATTGAAAGTGTAGATTGCTCTGGGTAGCATGGACATTTTAACTATGTTAATTCTTCNGAGGCTTGGATGGCTATGTATTTCCCCCTTAGGACTGCCTTTGCAGTATCCCATAGGTTTTGGACCGTTGTGTATTCATTCTCATTGGTCTCCATAAATTGTTTAAAATAATTTTTGATTTCCTGGTTTATCAAGTCATTCCTGAGCAGGATGGTTCTTTGTCTCTAATGTTTGAGTTTCTTCCAAATTTTTCCTTGTGGTTGAGTTCCAATTTCAGAGCGTTTGGCCTGAGAATATGAAGGGGATAATTTCAATCTTCTGTTATCAGTTGAGACCTCTTTTGTGTCCCAGAACATGGTCTATTCTTGAAAATGTTCCACGTGCATTAGAATAAAATGAATATTCTTTGGTTCTGGGGTGTAGTATTCTATATATATCTATGCGGTTTAACTCGTCGAGTATGGCATTCAAAGCCTTTGATTCTTTGCTTAGTTTTTGCCAGGTTGTTCTGTCTATTTCTGATAGTGGGGTGTTGAGGTCCCCNTTGTTGAGGTCCCTTACTATTAATGTATTTTTATCTATATGTCTCTTTATTCTGGTTAAGAGTTGGCTAGTGTATCTTGCTGCTCCCCTGTTGGGGGCATATATTTATAATTGTCATATCCACTTGTTGGATACATCCTTTAAGAATAATATAGTGCCCTTCTGTATCTCTAACTAGAGTCTTTAGTTTAAAATCCAATCTGTCTGATTTGAGAATTGCTACCCCAGCTTTCTTTTGAGGTCCATTGGCATGAAAGATGGTACTCCATCCCTTTACTGTCAGTCTGAATGTATCTTTTGGTTCAAAATGAGTCTCTTGTAGACAGCAAATGGATGGGTCATGTCTTTTTATCCAATCTGCAACCCTGTGCATTTTATGGGAGCATTCAGGCCATTAACGTTGGGACTGATTATTGAGAAATATGATTTTAATGATGCCATGTTGCCAGTAAAGTTTTTGTTTGTATCGGTTGTGACTTTCTGTTCTGTATCACTCTTGGGGCCTTCTTGCCTCTATAAACACCCCCTTAATATCTCCTGTAGGGCTGGTTTCGTGGTTAAAAAATTGGTTTATGACCGGTGATACTGGAAGGTTTTTATTTCTCCATCAATTCTTGAATGACAGCCTTGCTGGATAAAGGATCCTTGGCTGCATGTTTTTCTCTGAAAGAGCTTTAAAAATCCCCCCCAACCCTTTCTCTCATTCCAGGTCTCTGTAGGCAGGTCTGACATAATTCTGATACCTTTGCCTTGGTACATGAGAAATTTCTTTGCCCTGGCCACTTTCAATATTGTATCCTTGGATCCAGTATTTGCCAATTGCACTATGACATGATGTGGCGTAGGTTTGTCATGCTTGAGCTTGGGAGGGGTCCTGTCTGCCTCTTGGACACGAATGTTTGTTTCCCTCGCTAGATTAGGGAAGTTTTCAGCTACAATTTGTTCAAATATCTCTTCTAGACCTCTGTTTTTCTCCACCCCCTCGGGGATGCTGATGATTCTGACATTGGATTGTTTCATTGAGTCAGTAATCTCCCGTAACCTACATTCGTGGGCATGGATTTTTTTAAGTCCATCTTCTATTTTCGTTTTTTCTTCTACTAACCCATCCTCCAATTTGCTAATATGTTCCTCTGCCTCGGTGACCCTGGCCGTCAGAGCCTCTAGTTTTGACTGCATTTGGCTCATAGAATTTTTAAATTCTGCCAGATTCGCTCTCATTTCCACCCTTAGGGATTCTATATTCTCAGTAACATTTTCATTAATACTTTTTTCAAGTCTACTCATTATCTTGACCATTGTTACTCTGAATTCCATTTCTGGTAATTTGGTTACATTCATAACCATTAGTTCTGTGGCAGAGGCCACAGACTCATTGTCTTTTCTTTGCTTGGGGGGACTTCTCCTTCTCGTCATTCTGATGAGGAGAGGTTGTGGGGTTTTCCAGAGCCCAAATTATTGACTGGGACCCAGGCCATGCACCCTTATTTTATAGGCATCTTAGGGATGTGGGCTTCTTCTTTAAAGATTTTATTTATTTTTGTGGCATAGAGCCAATCAGCGAGAGATGGAACAGCTGCAGGGGATTGGGAGAGGAAAAAGCAGGCTCCCAGCAGAGGAGTCCGATGAGGGACTCCCTTCTGGAATGCCAGGACCACGCCCTAAGCCGAAGACAGGCACTTAATGACTGCGCCACCCAGGCACCCCGGGATTTGGACTTCTTGATTTTTCAGCCTGCTTTCTGGGGGAGGGGCCTGCCATGCCAATACTCAGGCAACCCTGTTTGGATAGAGTCTCTACGTCCCCTGTGAGGTTCTATGGGGGTGGGCACACTGTGAGCCGGTATTTTTGTTCTCTGGCTGCTTTCCTTGGCGGTTTGCTGTGCCTCTTCTTAGAGTGAGCAGCAGCAGCCAAATCTCAGCCTCTGTCTCAGAACAGAGGGATTGCGGCCCGTTCTCCACTGATGTTCTGGCCACTTTAACTTTGTTACTGTTGGTGCTGCTCAACCCTGCAGCGTCCTGGGATGTGCCCCCACACCTGGAATCCCAGACCTCACTTCCAGGGCCAGCGTGTCTCTGTCCTTTGTGTTTCTAACACCGCTAGCTGTCAGCCGCCAGCCTTCAGCCACCAGCTGCTCCCCCCATGTGCTCCCAGAGCTCCCGGTCTCAGTCTGTTTCCAGTGTGCACACTGGAGTTCCAGAGTTCCATGAGAAGTCTGGTGGCGCACCCTCCTGGCTCACGGTCTCAGTCTGCTGTCTCGCGGGTGCTGTTCACGAGTCCTCCCACTCCCCCGTGCAGGTGGCTACCTCTTCCCGGCCCCTGAACGTGGTGGCTCCCTCCCCCTTCCATTTATCTTCCAATATCTGTGCACAGTTTCACGGCTCCCCAGTTCATACCTCTACTCAGTGCTGGAGATGTTCATTTGTAGAGATCCAGATGTGTCTTCCTGTGTCTCAGTCTGTTTCCGTTGATGTTCAGGCTGGTCTGGTACCTATCCAGCTTGACTCAGGGGACTGGCTGAAAAAGGGGTCCCCTACTCCTCTGCCATCTTAACTTCACCTCCTGAATATCTCACTTCTGATCCTGGAGTTGATACTCCTTTGTGTCTTACTCTTCACCAAATCAAGAGAACCTATGAAGTTTGTCACACAGCCAAATTCTCCACTGTGCCACCACCGCGCTCAGCTCTCAATGTTCTCTAAACCTAGAGCCCTCTCATACACTGCATTCTGGCCTTCTGTAGCACAAATTCTCGGTGCACTCCACTCAAGCTGCTGGAAATCACTGCTGCTCACGTTAGACTGGTTTTGTTCATATAAAGCTTTCATCTCCTCCAAAACTTGCCTGAGTCCATCCTCCTTTTGCTCTTTGTTTTCATAAGCCATTACAGAACCGTCCAAGGGGTTCATTCATACTGGCTTCCCCGCATTAGGGAAAAATCACAGTCTGGGGTGGGAGAGGTGGGAGCCAGCTTTCCTCTGCGGCTCTGGCTCATTGGGTGCTTTCTGGCTGGCGTCCTCCCACATTCAGGCCACTGATTTGGGGCAGGACCAGCTGCGTTGGCTCCTGGCACTGAGCACCCAGGCAAAGGCGGCCCTCTCACCCGCAGCGACCGAGCCCAGACCCCTCAACAGCACTACCGGTGGCTTGGCCGAAAGCGACTGTGACGCCCCACAAGGCTTTGCCCGCCCTTCAGTGCATATTGATTTTCAACATATTTTTTTTTTACTTGATATACCTTGGGTAACTTTCCATATTATTACATAGATCTACTACAATCAATGGTAACATTTTATTTTACAGTATGTTTATACCAAATTTCTAAAATAAGTTATAGATATAGATTAGCTAGTTACAGATATAGATTAGATATAGATACAAATTTTGCTTTCTATAGAATGGCATCATAGAAATAAGGTTCCTGATTCATTGGGTATGCATATTTCAAATGTTTATAGATGTTGCCAAATAACTCCCAAATCTCTTCCAATTAACACTCATTAGAAATATATGAAAGAGTATGCCCCCCCTTAAGCCTAAGTAAGAATGGGTGAGATGATCACAATCTGGGAGAGGGTTACAGTCCAAGTTTCATGAAGAACAATTGAAGAACATGGGAGTAATGAACCTGAAAAAGAGAAAACTTGAAGTGACATCATTGTGACCTACAAATCTCTGAAGGACAGAGGATATAAACCTAATGAGAATATCCCCAAAGGACAGAAACTTCAGAGAAGTGGATGTCTGTCTATTTGGCATAAGAGTGCTTTCTAGCAAATTTGTCCTGAGATGGAACAGTCTATATCTGAGAAAGTGTGCTCCCTACTGCTGGAGAAGTAAAGCAGGGGTTGAAAGGCCATCTGACAGGTATAGCAAACCTTGTAAGTAGAATTAGATTAGAGAAACTTGTCTACCTTGTTCTATCCTGAAAGTCTATTAGAAACTACAATTTTTGAAGTGGGAGAGAGAAAAATGGAACCAGGAGTTCTACTTTCCACCCAGAATTGTAGTGCTTCTGGGTAATAGGCCTGTTGACTCTTGTATTCCTGCATCTCTAGGTGATGGCAGATTTCCAAGAGGCCAAAGGCATTTTTATACATGACAGAAAACCTCCACTAACTTCTTTTAGACGTTTTCCCAAGCTAGCATTATGGAATAATTTATAGGCCAAAGGACTCATCTTGAATGAAGCCAAAAATTCATTGTCTGTACAGAATGGCACAAGGCTAACTGATCCTGATTCTCTAAATCAATCAAAAGTGGGTCTCACTTTTTCCATCTGTAAAAAGAAGGGATTGGACTGCATATTCTCTGTTTCTTCCCAACTCTGATATTCTATGAAACTCTATGTCTTTCAGTCACATGCCCCTCCTCTATGCTTCTTTGGTATGTTGTCCTGGCCTCTATCACTCCACTTACTGCTTTGTGTTGAAATTCTGTTTACTCTTCCTCTCTTTAGGCCATGAACTCCTTGGCTTAACACATGACCTGACATTTAGTAGGCATTTAATTCAGTTTGAAATTAACTTGAATCCTTTATTCCATGTCTATAAGTCTTGGTCTCTGGACAAACATGAAAACTGATATTATAGAGCCTAAGGGTATTCTACTCTTGAGTCCTACTCCTTTATCCATTAGTTCCTCAGAAATAAGTAAGTGGAGGCAGGAATATGTAGTAAAAAGAGGCAGCAGCCTGATAGAGGAATGACTTCTTGCATCCTCTGATATCATGTTTACTGCTTCTTTTCCTAGCTTATTTCAGCAGTTTGAGCTCAAAGTTCCTTTCTCCTTTCTATTGTTCCTGTGGAATCAGTTGGAATCTAATTTCTGAGGGTTGTCATCCAGTGTCTCACCCTTGTAAGCCACATTCTTGCCAAAGAATTCATGTCTTCTGTGGAGGTTTATCTTTTTGCACCCCTTCCCTTGCTAAAACAAAGAAAAGATTATCTCTCCATTATGTTCTTTGGCTCAGTCTCTACCCAACCCAGCATCAGGATTCCTTGTAGGAAGCATAGGCCAAGGCTTGCCCTTGCCCCATCCTCTTTTGAGATACCAGATGTAAAGCAAGTGGTGACAGCAACACAGTTCCCTGTACTTTGGGATCTGGCTGGAGATAATGACCAGCTGGGGAGATTTCATTTATATTTAGAATTGTTCCAACCACAAAATTAACAGAAGAATAAAGATGGAAGGAGAAATATTAGAGAGCACAATTTGGTAAAATAAACATTTGAACTCTGTTTATTTCCTAATTTTGGAGACTGCCCATCTTACCTAAATAAAACCCCCCTCCCACATAGTCCTGAATACTGCACAGTGGGAATGGGACAAAAAAATACCATAATAATATTTAGGCTCTCCCTTTCTGCCACCACAAAGCTAGAGATCAGGAATTAAAACAGACTAAGGCAGTGCCAGAAGTAGGAGGCTGAGATCAATTGGTTATGGCCTTCCTTTGCCTGCATAATGACCATGCCCGAGAGCAAGAAGGATCTCCCAAAGCAGTCCTCTGCAGTTAGGACACTCCTCTCTATGGCCTCATCTGTAGACCTTTAGACCATCAGTACTAGGGATGTCAGGATAATTTAGTTTGGGATTTTGTTGTTGCTGGTGGTGGTGGTGAGTTGGTTGGATGGTTTTTTAATGAAGTCATTTCTTCAAATGACATCTTACATTTAATTAAATGTCTATAAGAGGGAAAAAAACAGAGCTGCTTTGGATGAGTAGGGATATGGACCCAGAGTCCACTTCATTAATTTCCTTTTGTTTCCTGAAGCATCTTCTGAAGTAGTCTCCCAGTGCTCCAAGGAAACATATTGATCTAGCCCAATTTTCTCATGTTATAGATGAAAAAGCTAAGGCCATAAGTCACACTGAGATTTATTTCACTTCCAGATCTAGAACCCAAATTTCTTGATTACTAACCTAAGGGCCTTTTATGACTCCATGCTTCATCTTCTTATAAACATATCCATAAATTGTTATGGGCAAGAATATTTTTTCCAAAACAGCAAGAATGAAAACTGAGGTCCCACTGGAAATTGGTTTTGCAGAGAGCATTGCAGTGATACTTTTTACATTCTATAAAAATCACTAAGACAATTCCAGATTTCAAAAGTTTATGAATAAAATTAATAGACGATGTCAAGAGAAAACATATTTATCTGCCTACAGCAGAAAGAATGACTTAGCTATAGCTTAATCAGTGTGTCAACATGTAAAGGGCAAATGTGTAAATCGGGAAAAGATGGGATCATTATGGACACAGAATTAAAGGGTGTCAGAAAGATCACAGTTGGTGGTATCTATTCAGGAAATTTTAAACAACCACCAGAATCTGAAGGACCTTCAAACTCAAGTTACCAAAGAAAGATTTTCTAAGAGGTAGAAATGGTCTGAATAAACTATCCCTTAAATTTATCTTTTTTCTGTCTGCCTTCTTGCTTATTAAACAACCTTCTCATCTGTTTAATAATTTGGCTTTCCAGGGGGTGACAGTGTTCCCTCCTTGCAGGCTCTTGCCTGTCTTAAGTTGTCCTTTCACTCTACACTTTCATTGGGCGATTATCTCTGCTGTTACAGTTTCTACGTCTTCCTATAACCAATGAATCCCGAACCTCTAACTCTAGTTTGGTCCTCTATCCTGAGCTCCAAACCGTTTGTCCAATTCTCTATTACTGTCTCTAAGACCCACATGACCTTCAAATGCAATCTGTTAGTGGATTAGTTGGGGTCCCAACCAAGCACACAGCACACTCAACATAAAATTATTTAAGCCAAGGTTTTTGTTTTGTTTTGTTTTTGTTTTTTACAAAGAGATGCTATTTACAAAGGGGTAGATGTAGAGGAACAACAAGGGATTAGGGCAACATGCCAAATTAGTAGCCCTTGAGCTATTATTATCCCTAGAGGAGGACTAAGGGAGGAACCAGTTGCTAGAGTCTGAAAGAAGATACAGTTCTGTAGAGTTAGTCACCTTGAAAGGAGCAGTGTTTTTTAGTTGAGAGACTCATGCAGCCCAAGGCAAGTTCTCAGAGAGAAAATCAAAGGAGTAATAATTCTAACTCACAGTTTTTCATTCCATTTTTTGATGGTGCCTTTTGTCAGCTGAACACAGAAGACATGGCAACCCAGAAATGAAATTCATAAAATTCATAAAGGTCAGCTTTCTGGGATTGGATTTTGAGGAGAAAATAGAAGATACATGGCATATATGTGTTTTTGTGTATGTACATGTGCATTTTACATATATATATATATATCTTTAACACTATTCTTGCCACCCATCCTACATCAAAAAGACACCATACTGTGAAATGCACTCCAGGCCTTGCTTAACCAACATCAAGCCCTCAAAGGAAGAATGTACTTCTCCAAAAGGAGGTCCTTTAAAACAGTATTTTTATATGAAGTCAATAAATATTAAAAGAAAAATGGATTCTGTGATTAGATAAGTTTGAAAAATACTGGGTGAGGGGCACCTGGGTGGCACAGCGGTTGGGCGTCTGCCTTCGGCTCAGGGCATGATCCCGGCATTGTGGGATCGAGCCCCACATCAGGCTCTTCCTCTATGAGCCTGCTTCTTCCTCTCCCACTCCCCCTGCTTGTGCTCCCTCTCTCGCTGGCTGTCTCTATCTTTGTTGAATAAATAAATAAAATCTTTAAAAAAAAATACTGGGTGAAACAAACTTAACAGTGTTCTATACTTTAGGACTTCCAAGACTTTCCATTTAATATTCTAATAGGCTTTATAAATTTTGAAGAGAAAGGTATAATATTTAATATTTCAAATAATTTGGCTATGAAATCTCCTTTTGCAGAGGATTTCATGGAACTGATATTATAAGGAACACACTTTGAGAAATTCTGGCCTAAACTAATCTCCCCATTTGATAGATAAAAAATTGAGGTACGGAGAAGAGAATGAGTTTTTCCAAGGTCCCAAGATGGCTCAATGAAAGGGTTAGAACTCAAACCGGAACTAGGAATCTGTGTTCCACTATTGTTTGCAGCATATCACATTCCCTTCCCAGCTTAACTTAATAACAGCATATTATTTATTTTCTATGACTTTACCTAAACCTTTTTGAATTTTACTTCAATTTCTACTTTATAGTACCTCTTCAGGTAACAATTACTTAAAATTACTATTTTCTGTGTAAAATATCACTTTCTCATTTTCCTTAAAATTATCTTTTTTCAACCTTTAAGAAAGAGGCTCCAAGTTCTCTTATTCTGCATTTTGTGAACAAAGATATTTTCCCCCTCTTCATGTCTTTCATGATAATGGTCTTTGATTTTTACTCTCTCTCAGTCTCTGTCTTTTAATCCTGAAAGCCATGGAACTAAAAGGAGAGGCATTAGGGTTAAACTCTACTAATAAGCTGCACAGTAATCTTGAGCAAGTTATATTTATGGTCTTTTGTTCCTTGATCTGTTAAACTAAAGGAACAGGCACTGGCAAATAGCTTGGTAGATGCTTAGATGCTTTCTTAGAATCTATGATTTAGAATTCTTAGGCTTCACATACTATTTTCAATGTAGCTGCCTCTTGATTTTACATGAGAGCAAGATGATGATGGGTAGGGAGGTCATATTCTGTTTTTTATTTTATTTTTTCCAATTATGATTGGGGTTGAGTAAATTTTACTTATTTCAAATCCATCATTGTATAGATGTAATTTCAAAACTTAGTGTGTTGCCTTATATTTACCCATGTTAAAACTCATCTCCATCTCTCTTCTCTCTCACATAGCCCCCTGAGAGAACCCTGATATTTATTCTTGTAAGATGGTCATTTTCCTACCTGCAAGAGTTGTATTTAAGCTGCAAGCCCTATTCTATACAATTTATAGGGATATTAAGATGCATTCAGAGCAACAGAAGAGCTTCAAGTTTTTAGCTTAAAATATCAAATTATTTTTTCTGCTATTTTATTCTGAAATTTTTCAAATTTACAGGTAATTGGAAAGGTACTGAATATCCCTATCACTTCATCATCATACCTGAGGAAATTATCATTAATTCAATAGTATCATCTAATATACAGCCCATACTGAAATTTCCCCAATTGTCTCCTGAATATAATTTTTCAGTCCTTGATCCAAGCAATGTTCATAAATGCATGTTTGTTGTTCTTCTAGTTTCTTTTAACCTAGAAGAGTTCCCCTGATGCCCCCTTTGTAATGATCTCTTCTTATTCAAAGAGTCCAGATCATCTCTTTGGTTTTTAGAATGTCATATATTCTAATTGTTTCTTTATGATTACAACTCAGGTTAAACGAGTTTGGCAAGAATACATCTTTGGTATTGTTTTGGATTTCTCATGACATTACATTCAGAGGTTTATAATGTCAGGTTATCTATCCTTCTACTGGTGATGTTAATGTGATTACTTGATTAAAGTGGTGGCCATCTCTTTATCAGATTTCTACAGATTTCTACAATTCCCCCTTTTTAATTACTAAGTAATTAGTAACAGTTTATAACCATGTGAATATCTTGTTCTTTTTTTAAAAAAAGATTTTATTTATATATTTGACAGAGAGAGACAACCAGCAAGAGAGGGAACACAAGCAGGGGGAGTGGGAGAGGAAGAAACAGGCTCCCAGCAGAGGAGCTGAAGGCAGAAGCTTAAGGACTGTGCCACCCAGGCTCCTCAATGAATATCTTGTTCTTTAACAATGTTTTGCCCAATAGTGTTAGTATTGACTGATGATACTAAATGACTGAATCAGTCATAAAGTGAAGGTTATCATTCCATCATTATTTATTAATGGTTAATCTTTTGTAAAGAGGAGTATTCCACCACCACATACACACATTTTTAAATTTTAATCTTCCTTCACCCTCCCCCACAATGAAAGTTTTTAAAGAGTGTCACAATGAATGCATGGATATCTTTTTTTTTAATTTGAAGTGCTATAATATGATGCGGTTGTGGGATATAGGTGAGGTTCAGTGGGGTGGAGTCTGGAACTGATGACCAAGAAAGAATTCTTGAGATGTCTTGGGTGGTTTATTAAATCATGGGGACAAGACCCATGAGCAGAAAGAGCTGTTGCCCTGGGTTGTGAGGGCTGGATGATTATATACTATGGGATTGGGGGAGGTAAGGAAAAAGGGAGGTTTCAAAAGGATTTCATATGTTAAAGACAACTCACAGGATACCAGAGGCCTTGCCAGCCATTTTCAAGTTAAGGTTGTTTACCCTTCTAGTAAGGCATTAACATGAAGATAGCTGGGAACTTCCTGGAGGAACCACACATATCCCACCCAGGAGTGGGGGTGGGGAGAGGTTGTAGGATTTAGGCTTATGCTTTGTCTTCAGCCTGCCTTCTGTTCCCTCATCATTTCCTCCCTGAACAATTTTGACCCTTAAATCTTTATGGTTGTTGAAGGTGGAAGGTCTCATCTTCTGTAACGTCTTCCTGCTGAATAGGGGTGTAGAGATGTCCCTACCTATGGGGCAATATTGGTCAGTTGGGGAATGTATAGGGGGTTACAAAAGGGGAGGCAGCTGAATCCAACACAGCCAACATAGATGAACCTCCCTGAGTAGAAGGGATTATCGGTTAGCTGGAAGTTACGGCAGTGAAGGAGTCTTGGCACTAGGAAGGGAGACACCAGAAATGACAAAACAAGGTTAATATTGTAACGAGAAAGAAAGACCTTTGATAGTTGACCTTTGATAATTTTCCTCTAGTCTAGGAGTTTAAATCACTCACTAAAGGGAAGAGATCATTTAAAGAACCAATTTGAGTATTGATTTGTCAGGTAGAAACCCAGATATATTTTGTGGTAATCTGGACTGTATACACAGCATTGTTTTCATGCTAGCACAAGTTTCACCTTTTGTAATTTAAAATATCTAATGCCATTCTGTTTTGTAAAGCTGCTTCACGTATTTGTATTACTTCAGAATTTAATAAAGAAATGTTATTCCAAGTGTCATTTAGGGCTTTGACCATGTACTTAAGAGTTTCCATGTGCCAAACAACACTCTCCAGTCTCAAAGACGTAACAAAGATAGATGCTAGGTGGTCATACCAATGAGACACAGAACATGTTCACCATGGTTTTAAATTTGGAAGGTTGGCTGAGTTGGTAATGGTTTTAATATTGCATCCATGCATCCAGGCAAAACCCAGAGTACAGTGGCTTATCCAGCAAGAAGGAAGCTATGGGCACAGGTTAGAGTCACATAGCCATTGGGTCTTAGCCAGGAGCAAGTCATATAATACCGGGTGTCTTCTTGAACTGCAGTCAGGATTTCAAGGGCTACTCATTTTTGGAGGGCCATTCTTTGAATGTGCAGTAATTTCAGGTCCATATTTGATTGGGGAGTTATGGCTTGGTAATAATCCCTTTTCTTCCAAATTGCACCATGAGCATGGAGGACCATGAAAATATATTTGAAGTCAGTATAATTATTTTTAAGGCTTTTGCCAATTGCAAAGCACAGGTGGGCACTATTAATTCTGTTTTGGGGGAAGACATGTTTGCTGACAGGGCTTTGCCCTCAACAATCTTGAGTTAGACTTGACTATAGTATACCCAGTTATTCTTACCCCTCTTTTCTATGAAACTATTACCATTGGTGAACCAATTGTCCTCTGTATTTTCAATAGGGACATCTTAAATCTGGTAGACTAGAATAAACAAGGTCAATAACCTCTGAACATTCATGTTCTATATAAGTACAATGGTCAGGTCCAGGCTTAAGGGTAGCTGGGTTTAAAGTCTGACAGGTTTCAAGTATTATTTTAGGCATATCTATAAGCTTAGCCTGGTATTTAATAAGTCAACCTCCTATCATCTATTGGTGGCCTTTGGTCTCTAAAACATTCTGGACCTGATGTGAAGTCATTACTGTCCCATAGAGAGCTTTGAGGCTCCTTTTACCAGGAAGGCTGTTGTATGCTTGGCTTAAAGCCTCTCCTTATAGAGGTGGCTTCTAGGGTAAATATAACTATGTGGGATAAAACCATTTAAGAAGCTCTCTTTGTTTGAGGTCTAGCCTTAATATCTTAATTTGCAAGGAATCACTGGCGAATGGGGGAAGATTTGTCAAGAGATAAGGACCTCCCCCAAGTCATCATCTAGTCCAATCACAAGGAAAGTGGGATCATCCATTAACTCCATGAGTCCATAGTTAACACTATCGAGTGGGGTATGCTCTGGCTTTTAAGGGGCGATTTCATCATCCTAGCCACATATAACTGGTCAAGGTGATAGTTGAGTTATGCAATTGTTGGGGAATCTATCCCATTTCCCAGTTGTCCAAATAATTAATTCTATGCCCATGGGATCCTGTTATTAGCCCCATAGAATAAAAAGCATGAAGATTATCTATACATGAGCTATTGTATAGAAATAGAAACAAAGCTATTTCTCTGAAGTTTACCTCAAGTTGTCTAGCTTAAGCAAACATTTAAGGACAATCAGGTCTAGAATTTAAAATGCATGAAGGTGTATTATTTAAACATAATTTTTCTCTCTAAAATAACCCTCATTTCCAGAGATAGCCAAACCAGGACTAATTTGTTTACAAAACAAGTCCAATTTTAACAAACTTGGCATAATTATTTACATAAGCTCAACATGAATAGTGACTGATCATACAGATCTTTTAGAATCTGCTTCATTGGCACTTTTATAAGGAATCTCTAGGTTGAACTTTTAGTAGCCTCCCCAGGCCAGAAGCCAAGCCAAGCACTTGTCATCAGACGTGCCTGCAATACATGTAGATTTGGGTGGACTCCTCTCCAGGAGGTCCCCAAAGTATCCTGAGGGTCCTTCACCTGCTAGGAAGTGACATTCTTTACTCACCTAGTGAGGCTGCTGGGGACTCTGTAAGCAAGGTATCAGACCATTTCCGGGGGGCTTTATGGCTCCAGGTTTCATAAAGTCAAACTTAGTTTCTTAAAGCTGTCTGAGTCTATGTATGTCTCTCAAATATGACATTCCAGTCAAAGCTTTGGTAAAATAACCAATGTTTCCAGTGGTGTCCTCTTACAAGGAGAACAATACTTATTAAATTTATGCAAATGATTATGATTGCCATGGAAGAAAGAATACTTACTGAGACCTTTTTTTTTAATTTCAGAGGGTTCAGGTAGAAAGAAAAGTTAAATGCTTTAATTTGCTTTATTATTATTTATGTATATCACTGATGTCTTAAGAGAAAGTTTCCTGGGGTTGCCTGAGTGGCTCAGTCATTAAGCGTCTGCCTTCAGCTCAGGTCGTGATCCTGGCGGTCTGGGATGGAGCCCCATATCAGGATCCTCCACTGGGAGCCTGCTTCTTCCTCTCCCACTAACCCTGCCTGTGTTCCCTCTCTCACTGGCTGTCTCTCTCTCTGTCAAATGAATAAATAAAAACTTTAAAAAAAAAGAGAGAGAAAGTTTCCTCAATCTGGAAAAGCAACATTAGAAAATGGGTAATGTTTTAAACAAGAGTCGCAACAGTATAATCTTTTAGTTTATTTAGTCCTACCTTACTAATTCTAGTTTGGCTTGAACTCAGATTTAGTTAGATCTGGAGATTTTTACCCATTTTATTTTCTTAACTTAAAGATGTTGAATACCTGTACTTGTCCTAAAAGTCCTTTATATGAATCTCCTTGAAGATGAAACTCATTTTAGAAGAGAATAACAATTATAAATAACAAAAACACAAAATGGACATGGTTAGAGATCTGATGAGATTGAGAGTTTACAATATAGCTGGCAAGGAAATCAGGTTATTTCTTTTTTTAAAAAAAATATTTATTTGACAGAGAGAGACACAGGGAGAGAGGGAACATCAGCAGGGATAGTGGGAGAGGGAGAAGCAGGCTTCTCCTGAGCAGGGAGCCCGAGGGTGGGCTCTATTCCAGGACCCTGGGATCATGACCTGAGACAAAGGCAGAGGCTCAAGGATTAAGCCACCCAGCTGCCCCGGAAATCAGGTTATTTCTGTAACACATAACACTTCAATAGCCAGACTATCAAGTGATGATGACCTTATATTGACACACTAAAACTTCAGGAATTGCATAAGGTCTCTAGAATTGTTATAGCATTTACCCAAAGGTAACCTAAGGCTTCTCATTTGTTTAACAGTGCTTCTGGAGTAATTTAGCATACTAAAGAAAAAAGGCCTAATGAGTTAAAGAGAGGTCATTTACAATTTAAATCTTGGTAAAGTTTGTTAAAACTTTAAAATTATAGCACATGCCTGAATAGGATTACAGATTACAAAGCTATTTTTATTTAACCAAGGTGACAATAAGATTTGAAAGGCAAATATGTAGGGTTCTATAGTTGTTAGCAAAACTTTGCTCCTGTAATACTGGGAAGTTAACTAAGTGATGGGAGACCCCTTAATGACAAAACATAGAAACTTTGTTTCCTGGACAAAGAGAAAACTTACAATTTCTTACCCAGAGCAGATGAATAATTCAAGAAACCTTTGTCTTTTTGAACAGAGAGAAAGCAGATTTATATATCTTACACCAGTGTACTTTAAAAATCTGTTCATTTCAATCTTAGTCCATCTTGACCACACCTAAAATTCCATTCCAAACCTTCTACAACTTTCTTTTGCATTCAGATTTTATCCCATGCCATCTTTCCAAACAACCATCTTATTTAGGACAAAATTACCTTCTTTTACCTTCAATAAAATATGCATTCCCATTCCTTATCCTTCTTACATATATTCTACTTCTCTACATACAGAGTTTCTTTCCTTATTTCCATCAGTCTTCATTACATTTAGTAGAATTTTACATTTTTTAGAAACCTTAGTCTCCAGTGAAGACTAAGTAGTAACCAATTGTGAACTGTCACACCAAAACTTTTAGATGACAAATTTATGAATCAGTTAAGCACAAAACATGTTTGCCAACAGATTTAAATATCTTTAGTTTTTGGGTTTTTTTGCAACAAAAAGTCAAAAGCACAAACCTACATCCAGTACTCAATGACTTAGCACTGTATCCTAATGGAAGAAGACCTAGATGTCCAATGGACTCATCCAAGCAAAACTTTAAAGTTTCAGGTTACCAAAGACTTTGAAAGCTATTTTAACAATTACCCAGAAAACTTTGATGAGACAATTAACCATCATTTTAGTCATCATTTTACTAACAACTCACAACAGAGGTAATACAAGTTTGTCTGACCTTCAGTAAACCTCGATAGAACAAGTTTTTCATTTAGTGCTGATAACTTTAAAGACAGGTCTATCTTAATTAAACCAACAAACTTGACTTAAATACTGAATTATGTTTCACCTGGATCCTCCCCATTGTCAATTTTTACCTAGACACTGGTGGGGAAATCTGGAGTGGGTGGTGGTAAGTCCAGGGTGTGCTCTTCTTGCTCCTTGATAGTGAGGGTAGGAGGAGCCACGATGCCTAAGGCAACAAGGATGGTACAGATGCCAGTTATGCAAGTCACACCCAAGGTGGTACAGAAAGGGGGAAGCAGAAGGGAAGTGCTACCCAAGGGCAGAGAAATGGTTCCTGGTTTTAGAGCTCATCAACTCCAACAGAGGAGCAGAGCCATGCTTTCCCACCAATAAGGGGGAATAGGCAGTCCATGTCTGGCTGGAGGAAACAGGGAATTTCCCTGAAACAAAGGGAGTTTCAGCAGCTGCTGGGGAACATTCCTTAAAGTCCCCGTCCTGGGGGAGACTAACCACAGATGGCTCCACTTATAGCCATTAACCAGGGAAATGAGTGAGGGAGATGCCCCCACATCTGTTAGAAGGAACAGTGAGAGAAAAGAAAGTCAAGAGCCCCCGTTGCTAGGGGTGGCCTATGTTTCCCTCTAGTAAGGCATTAACATGAAGATAGTCGGGAACTTCCTGGAGGAACATCACATATCCCACCCAGGAGTGGAGGTGGGGAGAGGTTGTAGGATTTAGGCTTATGCTTTGTCTTCAGCCTGCCTTCTGTTCCCTCATAATAATAATCCATAGACATTCTTTTTATGACAAAACTGTCTGAAATGTGGCCAGTAACAACTCCTGAAAGCTGACTCCTGTGTCTTTTTGACATTATCCCATTATAATTTGAACATGTCCTCTCTTTCTAATATTGCCAAATTATTTTAATTACATTTATGTTTTACAAAAATTATACAACATATGTAATTTTACTATCATGATGTAACCATTGTTAGCATTTTTGTTAATAATACTACCAATCTTCCACTCTCACCACTTTTATTCCATAATGGAATAGTGGAAGTCCTAGTGGCAGCAATCAAATTGATAAGGAAATAGTTAAAATGTTACTATGTGCAGATAATATAATAATATACATAGAAAATCCTAAAGACTCCAATGAAAAGCTACTAGAAGTAATAAGTGAATTCAGTAAACTAGCAGGTTTTTTTAAATAATATTTTTTAAATAATATTAAAAAATTGGTACCATCTCTATACTCTATAAAGTAGCACAAAGAGAAACTAGGAGAACAACTCCATTTAGAATTGGGCCAAAAAGAATAAAATATCTAGGAATAAACTTAAACTTTTACTCTGGAAACTATAAAATATTGATGAAAGAAATTGAAGATGACAGAAACAAATGAAAAGATATTCCATGCTCATGAATTACAAGAATTAATATTGTTAAAATGTCCATATTGCCTAAAGCAATCTACAGATTCAATACAATCCCTATCAAATAAACAGCATTTTAAACAGAATTGAAACAAATAATACTAAAATTTGTATGGACCCACAAATAATCTCAAAGAACTAAAGCAACCTTGAGAAAGAAGAGCAAAAATGGGGGCACATGGGTGGCTCAGTCACTTAAGCATCTGCCTTTGGCTCAGGTCATGACCCATGGATCTTGGGATTGAGCCCCATGCTAAGCAGGGAGCCCACTTCTCCCTCTCCCCCCCTGCTCGTGCTCTCTCTCACTCTCTCTCTCTGTCTCTCAAATAAATAAAATCTTTAAAAAAAAAGCAAAAATGGAGACATCGCTATCCCAGATTGGAAGATATAATATAAATTTGTAGTAATCAAAGCAGTATACAATACTAGTACAAAAATAGACAAAAAAGATCAATGGAACAGAATAGAGTACAGAAATAAACCCATTACATGGTTCATTAATCTATGACAAAGGAGACAAAAATATACAGTGGGGAAAATACAGTCTCTTTAATAAGTGGTACTTGAAAAACTGGACAGCTATGTGTGAGAGAATGAAAACAGACCACTTTCTAATACCATATACAAAAATAAACCAAAAATGGATTCTATACCTAAATGTGAGAACTGAAACCATAAAAATCTTAGAAGAAAACACAAGCAGTAATTTCTCTGACATTATCTATAACAACATTTTTCTAGATATGTCTCCTAAAGCAAGGAAAACAAAAGCAAAAACAAACTATTGGGAATACATAAAAAAATGAATCACTATATTGTACACCTGAAACTAATACTGGAATTAAAATTTAAAAACTTAATAAAAAGCACTACTTGCAAACTACATTCAGCACCGGGTTATTTTTGTGAATGTCTATAGTAAAGTGTTTAAGAAAAATTCTGAATAAATAAAACAAAATTAAATAAATAAAAAAGTAAATAAAATGCTCTGGCACAGCAAAGGAGTCCATCAACAAAGCAAAAAGATAATGTACTGAATGGGAAAAGATAAATGCAAATGATATATCCAAAATATATAAAGAACTTATACAACTCAACACCAAAAAAATCAAATTAAAAAATTAATAGAGAGCCTGAATAGATATTATTCAAAAGGAAACACAAAGATGGCCAACAGATATGTAGAAAGATGTTCAACATCACTAAACATCAGGGGAATGCAAATCAGAACCACAATTCGACATCACTGTCAACTTGTCAGAATGGATAAAATTAAAAAAGATGAGAAAAAGCAAGGTGAGGATGGGGACAAAAAGGAACCCTCATATACTGTTGATGGGGATGTAATTGGGTACAGCCACTTGTGGAAACAGTATGGAGGTTACTAAAAAAATTAAAGCGAGAAATACCATATGATCCAAAAATTTCACTACTGTGTGTTTACCCAAAGAAAATAAAAACACTAATTTAAAAATGTATATGCACCCTTATGTTTATTTCAACTTTATTTACAATAGCCAAGATATGGAAGCAAGCCAAGTGTCTGTAAATAGACAAATGGATAAGGTAGATGTGGTATATGTATATTTTTATTTATTAAAATACATTGCAAAATATAGGGGGAGGAGAAAAGATGGCGGAGGAGTAGGGGACCTTTTTTTCAGCTGGTTGCCTGAATCAAGCTGGATATCTACCAAATCATCCTGAACACCCACGGAATCAGACTGAGATGTAGGAAGATACATCTGGATCTCTACAAACGAACATGTCCAACACTGAGTATTGAGGTACGAAGCGGGGAACCATGAATCTGCACACAGATATCAGAAGATAAACAGAAGGGGGAGGGAGCCACTGTGCTTGGGAGCTGGGAATCAGTAGCCTCCTGCATTGGGGAGCAGGCCAGACTCGAGGACCGGTAGCCACCAAGAAACCAGACTGAAACCTGGAGCTTGGGAGCACACGCATGACCAGACTGAAAACTGGAGCTCCAGAGCGCACAGGAACCACACTGAAATGGGGAGTTCAGGAGCACGCACGGGGTATCCAGGAGTGGCTGGCGGGGTTAGTAGCACAAAGGACAGAGATGTGCCGGCCTTGGGAGCGAGGACTGGGAGAGCGGCTGTGGGGCACAACCCAGGACGCTGAGGGGTTTTTAGCAGCACTGACAGAAACAGAGTTAAAGTGGCCAGGAGAGCTCAGTGGAGAGCAGACTGTGATCTCTCTATTCTGAGACAGAGGCTTGGCTACGGCCACTGCTGCTCTGACTCTCAGAAGAGTCACAGAAAACCCACAGGGAAAGCGCCAGAGAACAAAACCCCAAAAAAGGGGGTCGCATTGTGCCCATCCCCCCCAAAGAGGATGGGGCAACTCTACCAAAACAGGGTTGCCTGAGTATCAGCATGGCAGGCCCCTCCCCCAGAAGGCAGGCTGAAACAACAAGACGCTCACATCCCTAAGTTCCCTATATAACAAGTGCACATTGCTTGGGTCCTGGTCAATAACCTGGGCTCTATACATCCCCGCAATCACTCCTCATCAGAATGACAGGGAGGAGGAACCAAGAACAAAGGAAAGAAACAAAGACTGTGGCCTCTGCCACAGAACTAATGGATATGGATATAACCAAATTGTCAAATAGAGTTCAGAGTAACAATGGTCAAGGTGATGTGTAGGCTTGAAAAAAATAATGAAAATGTTAAAGAGAATATAGAATCTCTAAGGGTGGAAACGAGAGCCAATCTAGCAGAAATTAAAAATGGTATGAATCAAATGCAGTCTAAACTGGATGCTCTGATGGCCAGGGTAAATGAGGCAGAAGAATGAATTGGTGAGTTGGAAGATGGGATGATAGAAAAGAAGGAAAAAATGAGAACTTAGCTCAAAAAAGATCAAATCACAAGAATGTAGATTACGAGATATTACTGACTCAATGAAAGGTTCCAATGTCAGAATCATCGGCATCCCAGAGGGGATGGAGAAAGACAGAGGTCTAGAAGAGATATTTGAACAAATTGTAGTGGAGAACTTCTCTAATCTGGTGAAGGAAACAAGCATTCTTGTCCAAGAGGCAGAGAGGACCCTTCCCAAGATCAATGATACCAGACAAACACCACATCACATAATAGTAAAATTGGCAAATCTCAGATCCAAGAATAAAATCTTGAAAGTGGCCAGGGGGAAAAGAATTCTCACCTATAGAGGGAGGAACATGAGAATAACATCAGACCTGCAAACAGATATCTGGCAAGATAGAAAAATCAGGCAAGACATATTCAGAGCACTAAGTGAGAAAAACATGCATCCTTTATCCAGCAAGTCTGTCATTCAGAACTGATGGAGAGATAAGGACTTTCCAAGACAGCAGAAACTGAATGAATAATTGAGCACCAAGCCGGCCCTAAAAGAAATATTAAGGGGGTTCTATAAAAGTAAAGAAGACCCTAAGACTGATACAGAACAGAAATTTACAATCTATAGAAACAAAGAGTTCACATGACATCATTAAAATCATATCTTTCAAAACTCACTCTCAATGTGAATGGCCTAAATGCTCCCATAAAAAACCACAGGGTTGCAGATTGGATAAAAAGACATGACCCATCCATTTGCTGTCTACAAGAGACTCATTCTGTACCTAAAAGTACATCCAGACTGAAAGTGAAGGGGTGGAAAACAATTTTTTCATGCCAATGGACCTCAAAAGAGAGCTGAGGTAGGAATTCATATATCAGACAGATTAGATTTTAAACTAAAGACTCTAGTTAGAGATACAGAAGGACACTATATTATTCTTAAAGGATGTAACCAACAAGTGGATATGACAATTACAAATATCTATGCCCCCACCAGGGGAGCAGCTAGATACACAAGCCAACTCTTAACCAGAATAAAGAGACATGTAGATAATGATATGTTAATAGTAGGGGACCTCAACACTCCACTCTCAGCAATAGACAGATCACCTAAGCAGAAAATCAACAAAGAAACAAAGAGCTTTGAATGACATACTGGTCCAGATGGACCTCATAGATATATACAGAACACTATACCCCAGACCAACAGAATACTCATATTTTTCAAATGAACATGGAACATTCTCCAGAATAGACCATATACTGCATCACAAAACAGGTCTCAACAGATACCAAAAGACTGAGATTATTCCCTGCATATTCTCAGACCACAATGCTTTGAAACTGGAACTCAATCAGAAGGAAAACTTTGGAAGAAACTCAAACACTTGAAAACTAAGATCCATCCTGTTTAAGAATGATTGGATAAACCAAGGAATTAAAGAAGAATGTAAGCAATTTATGGAAATCAATGAAAAGGAAAAAAAATCAGTCCAAAACCTATGGGACACTGCAAAGGCTGCCCTGAGGGGAAAATACATAGCCATCCAAGCCTCACTCAAAAGAATAGAAAAATCTAAAATGCAGTTTTTATATTCTCACCTCAAGAAGGTGAAGCTGGAACAGAAGAACAGGCCTAACCCATGCACAGGAAGGCAGGTGGACAAGATTAGAGAAGAGATCAATGAATTAGAAAACAGGAGCACAATAGAGCAGATCAACAGTACTAGAAGCTGTTTTGCTGAAAGAATAAATAAGATCGATAAGCCACTGGATAGAATTATTCAAAGAATAGAGTAAGGATCCAAATTAATAAAACTACTAATGAAAGGGGAGAGATCACCACCAACACCAAAGAAATAGGAATGATACTTAGAAACTATTTTCAATAACTATATGCCAATAAATTAAACAACCTGGAAGAAATGGATGACTTCCTGAAAACCAATAAGCTGAAACAGGAGGAAATTGATTATTTAAACAGACCAATTAATTATGAAGAGATTGAAGCAGTTGTCAAAACCCTCCCTACAAACGAGAGTCCAGGGCCTGACAGACTCCCTGGAGAATTGTAAAAACATTCAAAGAGGAAATAATACATATTCTCCTGAAGCTGTTTCAAAAAATAGAAACAGAAGGAAAACTACCAAACTCATTTTGTGAGGCAGTATTACCTTGATCCCCAACCAGGCAAAACCCTATCCAAAAGGAGAATTACATACCGATATCCCTGATGAAAATGGATGCTAAAATTCTCAACAAGATCCTAGCTAATAGGATGCAAAAGTATACTAAAAGGATTATCCATCATGACCAATTAAGATTCATCCCTGGGATGCAAGCGTGGTTCAACATTTGCAAATTGATCAGTGTGATAGTTCAGTGTGATAGTTCAGATTAAAAAGAGAAGAGACAAGAACCATATGATCCTTTCAATTGATGCAGAAAAAGCATTTGACAAAATACAGCATCCTTTCCTGATTAAAACTCTTCAGAGTGTAGGGATAAAGGGTACAGTCCTGAATTTCATAAAAACCATCTATGAAAAGCCTAAAGCAAATATCATTCTCAATGGGGAAAAGCTGAAAGCCTTTCCCCTAAGATCAGAAACACGACAAGGGATACTGCAAAGGCAGTCCTAAGGGGGAAATACATAGCCATCCAAGCCTCACTCAAAAGAATAGGAAAA